>NW_006434825.1:5910321-5925195 GCF_000325575.1 Pteropus alecto | reverse complement strand
GAGGGAGGAGAAATGAGGGAGAGCAGAAGGAAAATGAGGGAGAAAGAGGGGAGAAGAAAGAGAAATAAGCTAGGGGAACGGGTGTGAACCGACTCACCAAGTCAAAGCATCTGTGTAGCCTACAGGTGAAAAATGAGCCTACTTGGATCTAAGCCAAGGCCTTTTCACCACTCTAAATGCCTCTCCATTACCCATCAAAACAACTTCCTTTCCTGAATTACTCAGAGCTAAATAAGAATGTTTCCAAAATTGCCAGCTTTAGAAAATATGTAGTAAGTAGTTAAAATATGTTCGAAGGGAGATAATTTGGAAGGGAGCAGTGTAGCAGAATAGGAAATTGACACAATTGTGACCATGAGTTTTTTTTTTAAAGCAATTACTTCAAATCTATTTCCATTACCACCTCCATTAATTAAAAATTATGCATACATCAATTTTGAAGTAACCTCTGCTTTCAAGGGACAAAGAAGATTAATTATAATGTCATGCCACCACATCCTACTCCTCTGTCATCTCTTTATCATAGTAAATGAACACTAAACTTAATCCAAGATTAAAAGCAGAAATAAAATATATTAGAAACATCTTCTTTAAGTCTGGACACAAAGTAGAGACTTAGGTAGTGTTGGGGTGTGTTAATGCCAATTTTTCTTCTTTTTGACCCCCCCACTCCCCCAAAAGAAGTCCATAAACTTTTTAAGGGGCATTTATACCAGGAGCCAGGAGACCTGGGCACTACCCTCTATTCTGCCATTTATTTCATTTTATTTTTATTGTTCTTATACTTGCATGAATATTTAAAAATAAAACACTCAATATTTTCAATATGTTTCGAGCTGTTAATTTCATCAAATCTCTGAGGACATGTAAGTAGTTTAACTTCATCCAAATTAGCACCTTCCTAATAGAAGAAACTCGGCCCCAGAATACATGCTGAGACTCTCATCATTGCCACCAGCTACTCTTGGACGATGAATCCTTTGTGAAATCTTCCATGCACCCCCTTCCCATTCAAAATTAATCACGTTTTCTGTTTTCTTGATTTGTTACTTATTTACCATTTGAGGAATAAGTAAATCGAATAGACAGCAGACTGATATTAGTGCCAGATTTTCATTTAAATTAAGAGGCTCCATGTCGTAGGGACTGCCATTCATTCAGACTTCTATTCCTTATTCAAACTGGTCATTTGGAATATTGCCTATCCCATTATTTTTCTCCTAATTGTGTATGGGAAAATTGTAACCTCAGTAGCATTGCCTACTTCCTGAATGTATTAGAGAAATTTTAGAACTTTTTCCGAAAAAAAAAAAAAAAGAACCCAGCTATCTATAACTCTGAAAAGTATTCAAAAATTGTTCCACCATTATGATGGCAACATCACACAGAAATGTGCCCTTACACATGAATCCAGCATCAAGGGAGAAAAATTGAATGATTTAGCTTATAAAATTGTTAAACTAGCTCAACTTACACATTTTGTCACTATGGAAACTGAGGCACAAAGGAGAAATTACTTAGTCGAGGTGTTTCAGTTCATTGTCAGAGGTAATAAAAGTAATCAAAATATTGCCACAAAGTAAGTGCAACAAGTTACAAAGATATACAAGATATTTTAATTCCATTATCTCATTTGATCTCAACCCCAATTATACTGTTGTACAAATTTTAACAAGATAAAAATATCTAAGGAAAAGATTAGAAAATCAGTTTTCTAGAAGCTTTAGATTATAATACAACCATTGGTAGCTCTTAGTTAAATTACCAAAATTGGTGATTCAATTAACTTATATTTCTTATTCTTATCAGAACTGCAAAATTGTTCTAAGATCTACATTCTGCTAGGAAGATTTTTAGCTTGACAGAAATTTTCAGTATTCTGAGATTTTTCAATTTTATCTCTGCCTTTTAATGTTTGGAAAATTCTCTCCTTATTAATCTAAATCATTTTATAAATATAATAACAAAATAAAGATATAATAAACACATGTAAGAGATATATAATGTAAATGTATAAGCCTATATGTAAATAAGAGAAAGGATATACTTATAGCAAATACCTATCTCTGAGTTTTGAGATATTTTCTCAGAATAAAATTTTATTGGCAAAGAAGCTTTATTCAAATCTTATCAAAAAGACATAATTTTTAAAAGATAAAAAAGAAGGTTGAAGAACTTGGCTACACTGGTTATCGTTTTTGGGTTTCTTTGTTTTTTTAATTTGGAAATTCCACTCTTTGTCACATGTGACACATTCACCCAGTTCTGCCATTGTCTTTGGCAATGAAACAAGTGAAACCACTTACTCTATCAGATAAAAAAAAAAAAAAGGCAGAAAAAAACTTCAAAAAGGAAATTAACATTTCAAACAGAAGAAAGGGGAAGTGTCGACTAAGATGTGTTTTTGAATTATTTGTATTTCACGATCTGTGCATTCCCGGAGGGAAATTCAGAGGATTGCTGAGAGAATATGAGAACACCTGTCCCAAGAGCTGTGGGCAGTGACTCCTCAATCACAACAATGAAATGTTCCAGAGCTCAGGAGCCAGTGACATGTTTCCTATAATTTCTGGTTCACGGTTTTGCTTTGGCAATAAGAGGTTTTAGCCTTTAATCAAGTGGAGGCTTAGAAAAAGCAAACTTCCTCTGGTAAAGGGAAATGTATCCTCTGAAGTACTGCTCGACATATCGACATATCATCAGCCCAACCGTTTTTATCCAGCCCTCAAGGTTGGGGGGATCTTAGTAACTGAGATGGAGAGTTCATAAATACTTATTCATTTATTTATTTGGATACCCATTTATTATATATCTGAGTTTTTGTTTGTTTGTTTTGTTTTGTTTTGTTTTGTTTTTGTATTTAGATATCCATTTGTTATATGTCTCCTCTACTGGAATATATATATGCTTTCTAAAGTTATGAAGCTTGTCTTATTCATCTTGGTAGTGTCAGAAACTGGAAAAGTAGCTGTTCAAAAATATTTGGTGAACGAATGAGCAAATGTCATGTTTATCTGGGTGAGCTATCCATCAAAACATCTCTAGCGATGCTAAAGCTGCATAAGAGAGGACAACGGTGTGATTGTACATAAACAGGGGTAAAGGAGGGGGTGAAGACAAAATTAAAAAATAGTGGCTGGAAAATCACTATTGAGATTTATGAAGTGTGGGTTATATCAGGTGTTTCAAAACTTAGCCTACGAAAATGGGCACTGTAGTGTATGATGATTGCATACTTTGGGGTGAAAAGTATGGAAGCAGGAATTTACCACATGAGCAGAATGATTTCCAATCCTTAGACCAGTTATTTTCACAAACCGGGAGGGAATATATTTTGGCCAGCCCAGGGGAACACTAACCATATCATATTGTAAATATAAAAGTCCCAACAGCTTTGAAAAGAAAGAAAAGCAGCTTTATTATTCCCCCTTCTATAATTCTAGAAACGAATGTTTCCATTAGGAATACGTGCTATGAAACACATCCTTTTCCCTGAAAATTCCATTTAGACATTTAAAATTGCTCCTGAACTGTTTGCCCAAATATTTCATTTGAAATATTTGAAAACACAAATATTTTTGCTTGAGTCTGGCATCAAAGACTAGAAAACATTTAGGTTCCTTCTCCTACTAATGTCTGATTATCTTTGCAAGAGTTTTCCTAATGCATTTAAAAAAAGCTCTTAAAACCTCAGAAATTTTATCTCCTAGTAGACTCTGCATTGGCTATAAAGCTTAGCTGTAGCTTCTACCAGCTCGATCTTATTTGGGATTGCTTAATTGTTACTCTTTTCTATATAATAAAGTCATTTCCTAGAAATATCACATGTCCCAAATGAATATGGCCATAACTAATAAGGTTTACTATTATAATAATAATTAAATTTCATTTTTAAAGTGCAGTTTCAATCCTGATTTAAAAGAACCACAGAGTGGAGTTTCATGAAAATAAATAACTACTAGCATAAATTAAATAAATATATTTTTAAATCTATAAGGTATATTGCAGTTAGAAATATAAAATATGGAGCTGTTATCACTGAGGCCTCAGAGAGACCTTTTCAAACTTTATTAACATGATTAGGATTCAAAATTAGATATAATTAAATTAATAATTTCATCTTTTACTTAATTTTAAGAATAAACCTTTAATACAATCAGTATGCATTCTAATTGTTTATTTACACAATATTAATATTCAGACAGAAGGATCACTAAAGCACAGTTAATTAAATATAAATTAATGTGGTGGAATATTTAATTATCTTTTCTACACCTCACGACTAACGATTATGTAAATGCCTTGCATTTAATCTTATTGCCAGGAAATTAACTTAATGGCCTTCAACAAATGAACATTTTGTATGCATTACAGGCCACTTTATCTAAATTTTAACAGCATAGTATTACTTTCAGATAATAACATGATTACACAATTTAAAATGTAAATGTATACAATACTTTTGTCCCTCCCCCTCCCACCTTTTTTACAAAGAGGAGACTAAAATTGTTGAAATGTCCTTCAATAACTCAGGTTCTGAAATGTGAAGGATTTCATCGCTTATCATAGAGAAAGCCAGGACCTTTTAAAGGAGCACTTCAAAAGAAAAAAGGCAAGTCTCTGTACAGTGGACAGTTAAATCAATGATTTCACACAATGCCACCTTTAACGTAAATCACTTTAGATGTCAGTGGATGGCAGGGACATCAGCACTCTAAATGATTTCTCCAAGCTTTGGGGATTTTCTGAAGTGCCAGCACTTTTGGACATGTTAAGAGCTGTGGGACGTGTAGCCCTCTCAAGGATTCAAAGCCCAGGATTAATTACAAGTCTCATTACATATCCCTAAAAACATGGGAGACAGATTTAATTTTCTAGAGTAAGATCCTTGTCTTGAACAGTTTCAATGGATAGACACTCCGATATGTAAATGAATAGAAATAATCTACCCTATACTGGATGGACCATCGCACGTGGAGATGCCAAGCAGATGAGCAGCCAGGTAATTCTCATTTCACTGACCGTAGTAGATATCGGTGGTGCTCCCCACCTCGCTCCTTGCTCTTAACACTTCAGAGCATACCAGCACAAAGGCCAGCTGATAGCACCAACATTTCATTTCCTAAGGATTTTTTGTTTGTTTTTCACACCAGAGACCCACTTTGCTGCCTACCTGGCAGGTCAAGTTACAAGGGTTTAGGATTTAATCCTCCCCATCCCGGCAGCCCTACATCAATGATTAGAGCAGGTATATTAATGACACGGCTACCTTTCCTTGCCCCTTGAGTGAGATCATTTTGAAGCACGTTTTGCACTGACTCCCAGAGTTTCCTCCTAGAATTAAGTTTGAGTTATCTGTGGAAAGCGGCTTGAGAATGCTCTCTTTGTTGCCTTTCTAGTTCACTTCCCGACTCCTTTATCAATGTTCATCTCATTTCTCAGATAACTTCCTTGCCTTTCCATCTTTATTCAGCCTCTGTTTCTGGAAAAATCCAAACTAAGACATTAAGTCTGTTTGCTAGCGGGGGGAATCAATGCAGTTAGACATAAGATTGAGATCAGGACATTATAAAATGGCATTAGAATTAGTGCAAGATCCAGGAATTTCTAGTTTTATTAGATCACAACCATTCTTCTTTAACTAAATCTCTGAATGAGATGTATAGAAAAATAATAACTATTAAAACACTAATACCTGAGTGCTTATTACACATCAGATATTTTTAAATGCCTTACATTTATTATCTCGTTTAATTCTCAAAAAAAGAAACTTCACAATGTAGATACTAATATAATTCCTCCAAACTTATAACAACAGCTAGTTTATTGAATCTCATGATTTGTGAGATATAAATTCAAGTAAGTCATGGGATTAGATTGTAAACACTGGTCCATGTATTGTCTTACATATGATAGTGTTCTTTAGATGAACAGATTGATGACTAATCAATCTGAAATCTTCCCACCACTATACCTTTCTAAACTATGTATAATAACTACATATGTACATATAAAACTAAAAGTGATTAAAATGAGAAAAATCTTAAATATCTGTTAGAAATCCAGAAATGTTTTGCTTCATTTATTTTTTATTTATATCGCATTTTAGTATTATTACTATTGTTTCACTGACATTATTGACATGCTTTATTTTGCCAATATCTCAGCAAAAACATAGATTGCTGAATTGTCTTTAAAAAGAAGGGGTAGAAATAGAACCAAAGATTCATTTTATTCATTTCAAGTCTCATAACTCCTGTTATTTAAGTCTTGCCTTAATACAGGATTTAATGAGAGAATCTGCCTTATAAGTTTTCTCACTCATATGTGATGGGAGGACAGTTCTATTAAGCATTTATATCTTATTAATAATGAACATAATGTTATGTTAAATGAATATAATCAAAGTATTTTAAAGAAATTTCCTAAAATCATTAATACTTTGTCAAAAGGAAATACATACTCCATTTTCCTAATTGGATTGGTAGGATTTATAGACGTTACACTATGAACCTCAATCTATGGTTAGTAACCAATCACTAGAATTAAGAGATAAAGTTCTTCACTCCCATATCTGTCATAAACTTAGAAAAATCTTAGTACTTATATTTACAAATAATTTGTCATTTTAATCTGTAAAAACAGGTGGCTTTTCAGTATATTCTAAGAAAATCAAAATGTATTATACATCATCTAAGAACTTAAATTAAGCTTTGTAGAAAATTGAGTAAAAATATGATTTTCTTATATGTAGCTGAATTTCTGGCTAGAAAAATTGGGAAACATGTTGGATTTCTTTGGCATAGCCTACTGTTCCACTTTCTATCCTTCGTGAGATTTCTATCCTTGGTGAGATTGCAACAGAACAGCCAATCATTCCGTCCTCTCTGTGGACCATGTTAGGATGGCTCTGGGATCTGGGTAGAGAAAGTACAGGAGGAAGGTGATATTCTTGGTTTCCCTCCTCTTCTTCAGGTACTGAAGAAACAATTTTATATTTTCATATTTTTAAAGTTTCATATAAAAGTGTTTGAAAAAATAAACAAGATTCCACTCCTAGAATAGTTTAAAAATTGGTCAAACTAAAATCTATAGATGAGCAAGGGGGAGGAAGAAGGAAAGGAAGGACTGATCAAAATTAACCCTTATGAACCATTAGGTCATTTATTATAAGATTCACTATCAACTGAATATTCAGCTCTGTGTTTCTAAAATGTGATCACAGGAGACAGGGGAAAGGAGACAAATGAATAAATATAACCACCTATTCGACTGCAATCTAGTATTAAAGCCAAAAAACTCAAGCTCCTTTGTGCTGAATAGTAATTATCTCAATGTTACCAACTCGACTATGTTCAGAGAAAAAAAAAGTGTTTTCTTCATGTTTGAGTCTCAGCACCTACTATAGAGTGTTACAAGTAGGAAGTGTTACAAAGGATGTTGAGAACACAATACCAGCTCCATCTCTACAGGGAATGACAACTGTATGTGTGGAAAAAATTAAACAGAAACTTTTCATAAACTCAGATTTAATTCAGCCACTAATTCCCAACATACATGCTAAGGTTCATCATTTTATCAAAAACCGAAAGAAACCCTAAAATCTATAGATTATGTTACACAAACTGGAGCATCTGAGTTTCTCTTGCCTAAGTTGGAAAGTGAATGCACAACTCCTATATTCTGCATTCCTAAAGCTGGGCAAAGCAGTGGGGGTTTCAATTAAAAACCACAGGAATGGAAACGAATATGTCGATAAAACCACAGACTTGTAAGTACTGCACACTAGTTTGCAAACAAACACAGCAAGCCTTCTTGGAGTATGAGTCTATTACTGCAGATTTAAACTGAATGTGTGAGGGTGGAGGGGACTATCTCCGCGTGGTGTTCCCTCATTTCATACACAGGGGAATGCAGGCTTGCCTCCTTGGTTCCTTGTGGCCAATGCAATGAGGAAATTGCCTAACTGAGGAACGCATCACTGAAGGGGGAAAAGCTGAAATGATACTAAATCTGCCTTGTAAGTAGGAAGATCATTAAAGTAAAAGAATTTTAAGGCTGAACTGATATGCAATCAGTAATGGTGGGAAATTAGTTTTTTCAAATATAGACATCAGGTTAACAGCCATTTAAATTACATGGTTTTCACTGTAAGGTTTCTGCATACAGTGTCTGACATTAGAAGTTATTTGTCGAGTAATCAATTGGTTATAGAGGAGTTTAATCAGTACATAAAATATGACATATTTTACAAGGCTAACGTCAGAATAAAGGCAGTCAAGATGAACAGAGCATAGGCAAAGCATTTAATTTATAATTCACTGTACATAGTTGTGTATTTTTAAAATGTGCAATGTGTTACAAATACTTAAGAGAAGACTGTTATGTGGGAAAAATTGGATAGTTTACCTGCTTAATTAATTAGGCTAAATGTGGCTTAACTTTCCTGCTGGTAAATAACTGGTTTCAAATATATTGGCTTCTCATTATGCTTGAACAGTTCATGAAATTAATCTTATTGACTACCTAGTGTATTAAGAGATTGTTTTGAAGCTCAAAGAAAAATTCATATTTTTAGTTTAAGAATTATCTCAGCTGACTTTGACAAAGAGCGCTTTATTTTTCTTTCCACAGAAAATGTTTATTTTACCCATATTGAAGGCCAATAGATATAAAAGTCAGCTTTGTTTATTTTCCAACATTTTGATGCTTACCATATTGCAAAGTCTAATGAAACATGATGGTAGACACAGTACTTATTATGTTATAGAGGGATTGTTCCCGAGTAAAAGATAAAAGGCTAGGGATGAAACAGTATCTTTTACTTGCCAACATTCCTACATATTGCAAAGGATGTATTCTATGGTATTTCAGGAAATGCAAAAGTTATGAGATGTCCTCCACTTCCTAAACAATTTTCATAAATAATAAATTTCAAAGAGTTTGACAGAGGCTTAGTCCTAAATCTCCTTGTTCCTATTATTAAGGTGTGGGGGTCTTCTGAGTACTGTAATGGCATAGCCAAACAATTACAGGCTGTCATTTTAAAGTTAAAATATAATTATAAATTTTTAATATGGAATATACCACACTTGTATTTGAAAATACAATCTTAGTGATTAAAAACAGAACACGGGACAAGTTCTATCAAAATCTATTCATTGCGATGTCTCCAACGTTTACTCAGTACAGTCTCTGACACAGAGTAGGTGCTTTATAAACAGCAGTTGGCTGGATAAATAAAAGAATTAATAAATGAAAATGTAACTTTAGGTGGAAAAAAACCTAAAAGCCAGATTTTCTAAAATGTGTCCCATTCTCTTTTCTTTTTTAAACAAGACCTGTTGCATCATAAAAATCATATAAAATGTCTTGCTCCTTTAGGCACTCCAATTCTGAGACCATATTACAGCCAAGTGAGTGAGATTTAATGAAGAGTACTACTTTAGCAATGAACACTATACATTTTTTTTTAATATTTTAATAGGATTTGAAAACTCAAAAATTCAGTATTTGACTACAAATCTTAAGTATGTCTATGAGGAGTATTTCTGTAGTTGTAAATTATAAGAAAAGAAGAGTTATGATCCGCCTTCATTCTTAACCTACTCAATATATTATTAATAAAATATCAAATGTTTAATACTAAAGTCCCAAAATGCTGCTTAGTTATATGCAGGCATATATTAGACTATTAAAAAGCAGTTAGCACAAAGCACACTGAAATAGCTTTGTAATAGTTATTTACTTAATGTAATGTGTATACAAATTAAAAGGTTAACGTTAATAATAAGCTGAGAAAGCTAAACAAATTTAAAAATAAGTCATTTATCATTTGCTAAATGATTTGACATTTATTTAAAACAAGAAATCTTACCAAATCAACTCCCAATGTTAAAAAAAATACTCAACTTTATATATTAAAATGTATGTCAATTAAAACTCTAAACATTTGGAAACTTTTAATATAAGCACTATGATTGGCACCCTGGGGGATACAAAAATTAAATGATAATATATCATTATAATAATAATAACAATAATAAACTGGCCATTGTTGAACTTCTGCTATGTTTTAGTAAAGTTAAACTATTTTTAACACGTACTGTTTCATCTCACACTAACTGCAGAATTGTCTATTTTAGTTTCAAAATAGAAAGCAATAACTGATGTCTTGGGGCCAGGGTCATGTACCTCTGAGGATATGCGCCTATGAGCCAGGATCTGTTGCAGTCCAAAACTCATACTTTTTCTCTAAACTGAAGTTGAGTATATGTGGAAATTTGTTCATGTGTACGTGCACACACACAGACACTGCAATATATAGTGGCATGTCCTAGGAGTGGTGTGAAGAGATTGTATTAGCATGAGAAATTATTTTTGTTGGTGAGGGATGAAAGAAGGCTTAATGGAGGAGATGGCTTTTGAAATGAGCTTTGATGAATCAGTAGAATTTCATTGATTCAAGATGTAGAAGACATAGCAGGCAAAGAAAAAAAAACCGAGTCACAAACCAAAAGCAATATTTATGAAAAAAACGATCTAGACTATTCAAGTTGCCACTAAGAAGCATTTTGGATACTATTGGCATCTCCCTCTTTCTTCAACATCATTCCCAAAATGTTACTCTTTCTTCAAAATATTATTCTTTCTTCAGCCCTTGAAAAAAAGGGTTGTTTCTTTGACACATTTGTTATATAGGTATACAAAATAATAAATATAAATCAAAGCAATTTTTTTGATATTTCACTTTGCACTATATTATTTTATATAATTTATATATAATATACACAAATTTATAATATATAAAAATGTTTAAAATATTATTTTAACTTTCAAAGATCTTAAACTCATAGTCAAAGATCAAGTTGAAATTTGGTGTCTTCTATAAGAGATATAAATGTATCCATCTCAGTTTGGGAGATTATACACAGAGTTTGAGAAAACAGGATGTATATGAAAATGAACCATTAATAAATAATATTAATGATCCGGAGACATTTTTCTAGATACCTAGAAATATCTGACTCTATCTCAGCTAAGGCATATTTTATAAAGTAAGATATTTTTATAAGTAACAGAAATATGAATGACCTTACTGTAAGCATATGGTATAATTTTCTAAAAGCAATGGTATTAAATAAATTAGTGATAACTACTATTGGTATAAGGTTGACTGATGGAGCATAGGCCTCCTTGAACATAACAACCTTCAAGTGACAGAATTTGAAAATAAGGTAAATTTTCCCAAACTGCTTTGGGGTTTGCAGGCATAAATCTTGCCATATATACATATGTATATGTGTATGTATGGATACATATATATGTATATGTGTATGTATACATATAAATTACATATGTATATATACACATATACATGCTTATATACATACATAGACATAGACATATGTATTTTTATATATACTTATATAATTTATAGAGATATTAAAAAAATAACATTAATGATCATTTCAGAAAACTCATAAAACAATGAAAATCTATAGAAATCATTATCCATTAACTCCAAACTCAAAGATAACAACTAATATTCTGTAGTACTCTCTTCCAACATTATTCTTTAAAGGTATATTTATTGTATTTAATATCTATAACTAGGTGAAAAGGAGGCATTCAATATCAATTAGTTATATGAATATTTAAAAAATCATTTAATATCTTTAAGTTTTGTTTAAAGACTGCCTAATATTTTGAGTATGAATTAATCAAAATATTCAATTATTTTCTCAATTGTTATTCATTTAAATTATTATTAACCATAGTTGTAAATAAAGTTGTAACATATAATACTTTTGGCCATTTCTCTCATTTTTCCCCAGACTGAATCCCTCAAAGTTGAATTCCTGTATCAAAGTCTACTGACATTTTTAAAGCTCTTGATGAAGAAAGAATATAATTTTTATAGCAGTTGATATAGATTTAAATTATTTGAGTGGTAAATGTTTATTGAAATATTTTGCTTAAAATTTATCATAAACAAGGTCAAAATTGAATTGTGAATAAAAGTTTTATTAAAACATCCTATGTTCAACAAAGCACTCAAACCGTAGTTTTTGAGCAGTACTTTTTTTTCGTATATTTTGAGTAGTGCTTTTCATTATTGTATAGTTACTTAAGCTGGCTTAGAGTTGAAATTAAAATTGTTCGACAAAAATAATGAAACAGGTTACATACAGCATTCCTGGCTGGAAACCCGCCCCTCCTTTTGGGGTGGACTAACTTATCTCCTAATCTCCTAAATTCCACAGGGCTGCAGCCTTCCTTAGCGGCCATCTCCTTCTAAAATACACTTTCAATAAATCTTACTTTTCCTCAAAAAAAAAAAAAAAGTAGTTAATAATTGTAGAAACAATTGTAGTTAATAAAATTCAATTTGAAAATTTGAAATAGTTTATTATCACAAAAACAAACTAGTTGTTTCATATATTATATAAAATACACCAACCACGTTCACAATACATATCGGACCTAAATACTTATGCTTGAGAAAACTATGTGCCCACACTGTGAAGCATTCACAGGAGACTCCCAAGGCACACATGGCATTCATTGCCAGGAACCTACACACAGCCTAGTGATCGCACTCCTGCCAGCTGGCATGGCACATGGATGAAAGGGAAAAGGTTTCTGTGACTGCTGTGGGAGCAGTGAGTTGGCAGAGGGCCACATAATCTTTGATAGCCAACTGCCACTTGGGAGTTCCTTAACTCTCAGAGGGTTAGCCATGCACACTTTGTCCAAGACGGTCAGTGCTCATCGCCAGGGAGCCTATATTTGGAAAGGCATTCTCCCAGAGAAGCAGGCCAAGCACCCGTTTCATGAATACCTGGCTCATTCACAGATTTAGGCTGACACCAGGAAAACCAGCATTGCTCCTGAGGTTTATTTGCTCATTATATTTACTCATTTACTTGCTGACTTTCAGGAAATGCATTTTTAAAGGATATTCAGTAGAATTCCTACCAAGTAGTAGACTGTTTGTTTTGAACAGCCCTGTTTCATGATTCCATGCTGACACATTAATGCCTCCTTTCATTCCCAGCGGTCTCCTGGCTTAGAAGATACAGGACGTGGTCACCGGACTACCAAGGAAAAAAAGCTTCCCCACTGCAATAAACCCAGCAAGACAAAGAGGCAACCAACTGAAGGAAAGAAGATGTTTGCAAACACCACCTCTAGAGAGAGGCTAATGTCCAAAATATACAAAGAACTCATACAACTCAACAACAAAAAAACAACCAATTAAAAAAATGGCAGAGGACCTGAACAGACATTTCTCTCAAGAAGATATACAAATGGCCAACAGACATACGAAAAGATGCTCAACTTCACTAGCTATTAGGGAAATGCAAATCAAAACTAGAATTAAAAAAAAAAAAATCCCACAACGAGATACCTCCTCACACCTGTTAGAATTCCTATCATCAACAAGACAAGTAATAACAAGTGTTGGAGAGGTTGTGGGGGAAAAGGAACCCTCATACACCGCTGGTGGGAATGTAAATTGATACAGCCACTATGGAAAACAGTATGGAAGTTCCCCAAAAAATTAAGAATAGAATTACCATATGACCCAGCAATCCCTCTTCCATGTATCTACCCCCAAAATTTGAAAACATTTATCCATAAAGATATATGCATCCTGATGTTCACTGCAGCATTATTGACGGTGACCAAAACATGGAAACAATTGAAGTGTCCTTTGATAGATGATTGGATAAAGAAGATGTGGTACATATATACAATGGAATATTACTTAACCATAAGAAAAGATGAAATACTGCCATTTGCGACAACATGGGTGAATCTTGAAATTATCAGGCTAAGCAAAATAAATCAAAGAAAGTTGAGAACCATGTGATTTCACTCATATGTGGAATACAAAACTGAAAGCAACAAATAAACAAGACAAACAAATGGACGCATGGACATGGACAACAGTTTAGTGACTACCAGAGGTAAAGAGGGAAGGGGGAAAGGTAAATAAGGGTAAAGGGGGTCAAACAGAGAGTGACGGAAGGAGATTTGACTTTGGGTGGTCAACACACAATGCAATATACAGATGATGTATTATTGAAACGTACACTTGAAATCTATATAGGTTATTAACCAATGTCACCCAAATAAATTTAATTTTAAAAAATCTAAATTGATTTTGGGCTAAAAAATCTAAAATGACAGAACTATTGATTGTCAGTGAAAGAATAAGTGAAATGACAACTGTGTACTTTTTTAAATTTTAGCTTTTTATTATAAAAATTTTATGATGTAAAAGTATAAATAGTACTATATTATGAACCTCCACATACCATCACCCAATCTTAACAACTATCGACTTTTTTCTATTCTAAACTTTAACTAAACATAACATGAGTTCCTTGAATTCTTTCTTCATCACAATGTTAACAAAGTATTTACCAAAGTTTGTTTGCAAAACTAGTCCTGGAAATTGTTTCAAGGGCATCAAAGAGGAAGAGATGCGTTATATATTAACCCCCTACTTTGAGATTCACAATAAACATTAATGCTGCTACAGAATCTTTAGTATGCTAAAGAAATTGTGTCGATGTGTGTTTCAAAAGCAGTGAGATAGATGATAGAAATAAAGGAATAAAGGAAGGCAGGAAAAAAAGAAGGAAGGGAAGAAGGAAGGATGGAAGATGGATGGATAGTAGACAACACATACAGTTTTCCTAACCAGATCACACATGCAAAGAGTTTGCAGAATTAGTTTAACTTAAAAATATAGTGTTAACTTGTAAACATAACCAAACTTTTTTTAAACCATGGTAGCTGGAATGATACAGTTTTATAAAATTAAATATTACCTAAAAACATAGGCCCCTGAGCAATCAC
>NW_006434825.1:5909785-5910293 GCF_000325575.1 Pteropus alecto | reverse complement strand
CATCTTGGAAGTATACCTGTGTTATTCTTCACATATGCAACCACACAGAATAACCCTAAATTTCTGAAAATGCATTCATCCAACAGTCCAGTTATTAAACACCTACTGTGTTTTATGATCTGTGCCAGAATTGGGGTGAAATAGAGACATTGCACAGTGGGGAAAGACATTATATGCCTATTGCCTATTTAGCTGTTTAAGTGCTTCTCATCCATTAGTTAATCTTCATTAACTATATGTAGAGTGCTTACTATTTTCCAGGTTTCATCTAGGTATTGAGGGTATAACTGAAAGAAACAATATTTCTGTTCTCATGTTTCATTGTAGACTGAGTGGGGACAGCTGGCAGAAAATAATGAGGAGGAGCATGTAATCTGATCCAAGTGGAAGCATGTTGCAAGGAGGCAAGAGGAGAAATTCCTGGAAGACAAACTTGTTTTTGAAAACAAAAAAGAAGTAAGGGGGGGGGACTAGAAAAAAGGAAAATCAAGAGATAGCATTTGTAAAG
>NW_006434825.1:5901409-5909758 GCF_000325575.1 Pteropus alecto | reverse complement strand
TGTTCCATGACTTAGTTTTACTAGATACCTCAATTATAAGTATCATGGACGAAGGATGTGCTCGTTTCTACAGTCTCAGCACAGGAGTGTGCTTATGAAACACATGTGGATAGATTCTGCAAAAAAAAAAAAAAGGATTGTCTAAAAAAAAAAAAATAAAAGCATGCATTAGGGATATGCGTCAACAAGGGATTTTTCACAGCTCTATTGTTCTGCATCTTTCCTCCATTCCCTTCAAAAGCCTCAATTCTAAGATATTAGACGCAGCCTAGTCTTTCAGTGGCCCACACTCACCTTATTATCATTAGCCACGATGAACACACAAACAGACAATATTCTGCTTTGTCCTGTCAACAGCCATTTTGTTCAGTCACTGTTTACTTCTGCCCACATAGTCACTAGCCCCTTAGCCCTCCCGCTGCCCCAATCCCTGAATGACTTTGTGTCTCATGCACTTCGAGGGTACACCCACTGCAGGGCCTTTGCGCATCTAGTTTTCTCTGTCTGGAACGCTCATCCACCTGATATTTATACAGTTTGCTCTCTGCCCTGCAGGTGCCTGCTGAAGTTTCCCTTTGTCAGTGACTGTTTCCTGAACACGCAGGAGAAAACAGCAACCACCCTTTACCTTATCACCCTTATTCAACTTTAGCTGTCCCTTATAATTCCTATTACAATCTAATGCATCCTTTTTTTCACCTTTTTTAAAATTATCTTTCTACACTCCATAAGGAAAGGGACTTTATCTGTTTTGTTTACTGCTGAGTCTTCAATACATAAAACAGTTCGTTGAACAAACAAAAAAGCGAATGAGCAAAACTGTGCTGACCCTTAATGCTTTTTCTTGGAGCATCACAATACCAAAGGGTCAGCACTAAGAAGAACACTGGTAATGACCTGACATAAAGAATTTCTAGGTGGTATCTGAAAGTAACCTAGATTAATTGTTGTGTCCTCTCCATCTGGGCTTGCTGTGATTAACCGAATACCCAACATGGAATGAGAAACTTTGTTTTTGACTGTCAGCTCTAATAATTATTAGTTATGCCACCTGAGACATTTAAATATGTTGAACCTCAGTTTCCACATCTGTAAAAGGTAGCCTTAAAAACTATTAAAAAATTAGAAAAGCTATAACAGTACTTTGTGGTTGTAAAAATAATGTCATCAATTAATCCATTATCGTACATGGTATAGAATAACAAACCTTCAGGTTGAATTGTTCTGAAGATCTGATGACGAGAATAGACAGCTCTTTTCCTTAGATTAAATTGGAGAAGTGACAATTATACCTTCCATGCATTTCAGATTTTATAGGACAGTTTTATTGTAATATCCATTTGCAAAACTATGTGGAATGAGGTGGTGTTAAACAGCACGTATTTTTAATTTAAAATCCATTAGCATTCCATATAATTAATTAGAATTTTACACTCCAGTGGCTTTTGGTTCCCTACAGAAAATTGAGCACACAGAATATAATTTGATTTAATTTTTGGTCTAAGTTTAATCTACCTTAAACATTTTTTTTAATATCTCTGGGGAAATTTTAACTACTTAAAAATTTGTGTTTTTTCTTTAGTGGACCCAACATCCTATTCAACCTTATGGGGGGGCGGGGAGCAAAAGCTTAAAGAATAGGTAAGGCAAAATATTTAAGTATTTAGAATCCAAATACAGAGTCCACATCCTTGCCTATTGATTTCACACTCTTTGTCTCCTTATTAGAATTACAGAACTATACCTCCACATAGATCTTTTTAAGTTTCAGTCTGTGCCACTAAAATGATCTCTCTTACAAAAGGTATCGCATGTTATTTGACATTCTTATAGCACATTTATTGTGGCTCAGGAGGCCAAGTACTGGGTCATAATTCCATTCCATTACAACTTCCCAGGGCCGTTCTGTGGGTGAGTTTCCTCTTGGATTATTTATAACCACAAAATTAAATCACAAGGTTTGGAGAACCCTAGCCTAACTTCAAATTGCTTTGCAATGATTATAATAAATATTAGGTCTTTAAAATTCCTTGACTATTTGGTTTAGTGGAGTCATCAATCAATTCTTTTGGATGACATTTTCTTTTTATTCTGTTTCCTTTAATTTCCTGCTCTCTTTTAACCATTAGTTATCCAGTGCCTTATCATCTCAGAGGCTGACATATTCATATAGTGTTTGCTAGACATGCGAGCATATTTACTTATTATTCACCTGGACAAGGTTTTTCTATCTTCTTGCATTATAGTTACAGTGACTTGTCTTTTAAACATTGAGACCGAATACAATCATTTATCATCTAATAAATAATTATAATATTATGACATTTTCTATAAAAGGCAATACATTTCAATATAGGACTGTGGTAATAAACTACTAAATAAAACACATACACATATACACACAAGTATACACACACACTTAAAATATACAGACTTAACATAAACCTATAAGTAACAAAGTTTGAAAATTTTAATAGAACTTAATACCAAGAATCTATTGTTTCTTCTTTTGTACAACCAGTGATTGAATATTATATTTCATTGTAAAATATTTTTAAAGTAGTACACAGCAGATTTTAGAGTGACCTTTTAGGTTTTTAAATCTTAGAGAAGATAATAAGATATTATTTAGTTTCTAGATACATATGTAAATGAGAGACATTCCAGATAAGGCTATTTTATAGAATTTAGAGTCATTTTGTCTGTAGGTAAAATTTAAATTTGTAAGTCATTTATACATATATAATTTTAATGTAAGTGGTGGCTTCAGGCTTATTTTGACTTTTTAGAAACATTTATTTCAGATTTAGGGTAAATCTCACTCTCAAACACTTTTTACTATTAAGATTTTGCACTTAAAATATAAAATATGAAACACAAGTGAATTAAGAGAGACAAGATCAGGTTATTAACAGGAAAAAATGCTATTTATTGGTTTTATGTAATAATGTGAATATGCTAATAACTGTGGAGATAACTGACACTGCAGGAACAAATATAAACACGTTTAATGAGGTTCTTGATAGTTCTCTCATAAATGTTCTTACATACTTTACATTGTAAGATATCACTAATGATATATGTATTTTCATTAGAGTTGGCATAATAAAGATGATAATTAATTTTTAACATATCTGTTAGTGAAATTTAATATTGAAAAATTAATAAAGCAAACTTAATTTCATCGCTGAGCCTATTATTAGTATTACGTGTATTAGCAAGCAAATTGACCGACATGAGCATTTATATCAGGGAACTTGGTTAAAAAAAGCTATGATAATCCTAAATGCCTATTGGCCTGGTCAGGAGGAGAATAAAATGCAGTTCCTCAAAAAATAAACCAAACTCCACATCTTGAGAGTATTGTAATCCTATAGGACCCATTTCTTCTTTGATACAGAACATTCATTACAGCTGTACAAAGGTCAACTTATTGAGTAAATTTTCCCAATTGGCTTTAAATGAATTGGGCTGCTCTATGGAAGGCTTGGATTGGACTGTGACATCTTCACCAATCCTCAGTTAGACAAGGATTGCAGAAAGAGAATTCTGTTCTTATCCACTTACACCAGCAATTTTAGATACTGCCTTATTTAAGGCCTCTTCCCTCTGGGAGATAGATATTGTTATCCTCATTCTATAGATAAGAAAAACAAGCATTACAGAACTTAAGAAACATTCCATCAGTGCATGGAGCTCCTATTCTAAAGCAATTGGGTGGCATTCCAGCTCTTTCTAGCTTGAGAAATCTATGGCCTTATTTTCTATAAATTGCAGTTCAGCAAAATGGCAAATGTGTTAACATCTAAATGGGATGGATTGGCCATTTTATGAAGGTAAATGCTAAGCTCAGAAAACTTTCTTCATGTGATTAAATCTAGCACAGATTATATTTTATACCAATTCATTCAAAGACATTTTTTAAAGTGGCTGTCAAGTAAGCTATGTGTCTTTTTTCTTCTTCTACATAATACATGATACAAGCATCCCTCTGGTCTATCATTTGCAACTGTCACAGATCTGGGAAAGCATTCATTTTAAAAGGATGATTTGTCCCTAATTTTCACCTTTCTACATATACAGGCAGAGGCTCTGAGAAAAAGCAAATGGATGAAACAGAACAACAGCCCAATTTTCTCCATCCAGGGCAGTATGAAATCTTTCAAATGCTAGCAAATTTAGCAGAGACACAATAATATTTAATATATTCCTGACATAAATGTTTTTGAAGAGAAGAAAATTGGAAAAAATATAAAACAACAGCAACAACAAAAAGAAATTCTGCACTAAAGTATCACATTTTCTTATAATGTTAAGCCAATTACCTAAAAATTCTTCATCTTTATCAATCATTTATTCAAGCCATCTATTTATTCATTTGGTTTGTGCATTAATTTAACTTAGCATGCAGAAAAAGGGTTGGGAATTGAAGAAAGCTTACAAGATCACTGAAATATATTTTCAGCCTAACTCTTCTTAGCTACTATGCTGACTCAAAAACAAAACAATAAAACTGCACTTAACAAATATTTCATGATTTAAATTATGGCTCTATCACTCATTCACTGATGAGCTTGGGAAGGTAATCTATCACACAACTTCATGTGAAGAAGCCATTTACATTATTTAAACAAATAAAGGGCTACACATATTTTAAAAAATAAGTATAAAGGTAAACTGTTAGATAACGAAAACCCATAGAAAGCAAAGAAAATAATGCATAGTGAAAAGCTGAAAATAGCTAAACAAAAAAGTTGGATATAACTGAGACCAGATACATCTGTCACATCAATTAATATACAAAGGATGAGAACAACTGAAAAAATTCAGATTGGACACTGTGGAAAACCAAAACCAGAAAAATTTAGAGGGAAAAAAATAAAACAAAAAAGATAGTAGGGCTCTTGACAAGGCAGAATTTAGGTCAAAAGCAAGTGAATAAACTAGACTAAGAAAGACAATTTATACTGGTGAGAATGCAATCTGAATAAATATATAGCAGTTATAAATATGCATGAGTCAAATGATGCTGAATCAGTGGTAAGAAAGCAAAAATTGTAAAAGATACCAGAGATAAACATACAGAAGTACACGAGTAGGGAGCTTCACTTCACAAATCTCAAACTATGGGATATCAAGTGCATAAAAGCTAATTTACAAAAGAACACTTAAAAACATATACAAAATTGTCTTCTCTGAAAATAAAAATTTGGCATATATATTATTCCACAAGGAAATCATCAATAAATTTCGGAAATGTAAAAATAAAGTATTTTCTAATTAGATGCAATAAAACAAAAGTAATAACAAAACCAGAAAATAATTCATCCCTACCACCCGGAAAAAAGAAAAGTATATTAAAACTCTTAAATTAGTAAGAATATAGACCCAAAACAGTAAAACAGTTAGATCGTAATGCTAATTACAATAGTTAATAGGAAGCCATGAGATATAGCTAAAGACATTCTCAGAAAATTTGTAGTCGTAAATTTATATATCAGTATAAGCAAAGACTTTTTTTTTTTTACATGAATTAAGCAGGAAAAGGGAGCTAACCTAAGTAATTTTATAAAAATACTGGTTTGGCTATGAAGCTAATGACCAAAAAAAAACCCAAAAACAAAAATAAAAAAACTGTATGTAAAGCTGGTACTCTAGTTGGTAAATTTGTTTTTCACAAGAGTATGGACTAGTAATTCTGAAACTACTTTATTTGTATACCAGGATTGAATTCATTAATGCAATACTGATAATACTAATATATATTCATATATATGAATTCATACCGATGTTGTCTAATATATGTATATATAATTATATACTTATATAACTATTTATATATACTTATATATAAACTATACATATATATGCAATTTGCTGCTACAACAAATTACCACAGGCTTAGTAACTTAAAACAATACAAATTTATTCTTATAGTTCTGCAAGTCAGAAGTCTAAAACAGGTTTCACTGGGTTAAAATCAAAGTCCTAGGAAAGAATTTGTTTTCTTGCCTTTTCCAGCTATAAAAGCTACTTGTATCCCTTCCTCCATCTTTAAAATCAGCAGCATAGCATTCTCACATCTCTCCCTGACTCCCACCTCTTCTGCCTCCACTTTCTACTTCAAAAGACAAGTGATTATATTGCGCCCACCTTGATAAATCAGGATAAACTTCTTATTTTAACATTAATTGATTAGCAGCCTTAATTTGATCTACAGCTTTAATTCTCCCTTGCCACCATGTGACCTAACATATTTACAGGTTCCAGAGATTAGAACACGGACATTGTTGGGGACCATTCTTCTGCCTAGAACAAAACCCAAACCCTTCAGCAAGAGAACCCTATCAAAATATTAAAGGACAAATAATTCCGATGTTTTTTGAACCGCTTCAGAGCATAAAAAAACTAAAACTTAATTATTTCTTTTAATCAAGCATGATAACATTGATACTTAACTTGGCAATGTCAGCCCCCAAAAGATAATTACAAACAAATCTCATTTCTGATCATCAAAGCTAACATCTTAAATAAAATATTAGCAATTAGAATTCAGTAGCACATCAAAAGAATAATACATCATGACCAAGTGTTGTTTATCTTCTTAAACAAGAAAAAGTTATTTGCTACAGTTAAATATTTTTTTATTTAAACTTTCAAATATTAATATTATTTAATAAATAAATGTGGTTCATAACACAGAAACCATGAAAGAATAAATCAATTAAAATTCAAAACCTTCATGGTTAAAATATATAAAATATTTTAAAAACACTGTCAGGAAGAAAAAAGTGAAGGAGACATAAAGACTCCCTCAGACAAACAAACAAACAAACAAACAAACAAACAAAACACTGTCAGAATGTAAGGGACACACCAGGAGTATTACTTGCAAATCACGAAACAGAAACAAAGAGCCCCTCAAAACCAATAAAAAAGAAAAACAAACTGATTTTTAAAAAATTACACAAAGTCTATAAACGACAATGCACACAAATATAAAACATTTAGTGGGCTCTTAATTATGAATGGTGCTCAACCTAACACATAATAAAAGAAAATTTCAAAATGGACTTGTATACCACACTTTCAAGTGATAAATTTCTTAGTGTTTGATAACGACAACATTGGCAATGCTGGGGAAATAGATCTTCTCAATTTCTGAAAGGACTATAACTTGACGAAACATCTAATACATGAAATTTGGCAGTATCAAGGTGAAACATTCCTTAACTTTTAACAGTCAATGCTACTTCTTACAATTATTCTACCATATGTAAAATAATATATATACGTGTAGTTACTCATTGTGGCATTGTTGTAATAACGAGCTGGAAATAATGCAAATATTCATTAATAAGAGATTGACAAATTGGAGTACATCCATGCAACACGAGGTCTTTCAATTGCAGCACTACTGACATTTTGGACCAAGTAATTCTTTGGAAGGGGACGGGCTATCCTGCTTCTTTAGAAAGGGAGGAACTGTCCTCCACATTGTAAGATATTTAGCAGCATGCCTGGATCTCACCCCGAGATGCCAGAAGCATCCCACCCCCCGTTATGAAGAAAAAATGTCTCCAGATACTGCCAAGCGTGCCCCATGGGACTAAATTGTCTCTTCTCATCAAGGCTCACTGGTATAATGAAATATTTTATAGCTATTTTAAAAAATTGAGACTACTCTATGCATTGAATTAGAAAGACCTGCAATATACATTCCATTCAGTGAAAAAAAACAAAGTACAGAACAGTTACATAATACGCTACCATTTTTTAATAAAGATAAGGAAAGAGTAAATATTCATATTTAGTAAATATTTACAGAAATGCTTTGGAAGAATTCAAAAAAAATATAACAGCAATTACCTATTATTGGAAGATGGATAAATGAATGGCTAGATAGGGAAATATATTTTATTTTAATTTTTATGATAGAATTAATTAACCAAGGGAATGTTTAAATAATTAAATGCATTGATCAAAATCGACAAATGAATTCAAGACTTTTCCATTTGCTCTGTCTTAATAATCATTGCTTATAAGTGCTGACCTTGATTTCCCTTTCAAGCTACTGAGAATCCTTAAGGGGACTAAGATTTTCTTTTCCTATACATTGGTTTGGATTCCTGAAATATCTGGACAGTCAGTCATGTTTTGATGTACTACAAAGTGAAAATTTTAAGGAAGTAGAAATACTGCTGTTTATTATTGTTGTTCTGATAGGTCCCAGTCACTCAACTGGGAAGAACTTTTTAAAGGTTTTTCAGCTGGGTTTTTTTCTCCCCCCCCGCCGCCTCCTCCTCCTCCTCCTCCTCCTCCTCCTTCTCCTCCTCCTCCTCCTCTTCT
>NW_006434825.1:5844719-5901137 GCF_000325575.1 Pteropus alecto | reverse complement strand
GGGAAGCCCTTCCAGACCACCAGTGTCCTCAGCACGTGGCAGGCCCGCCCTCTAGGCATCCTACACCTGTGGACACGAAGCCATCCTTCGTCATATGTGGGTGTGATTGCCAATGGCAGGTCGGGTGGCTCCTTCAGGAAGGCTTCAAATTGGTGGACTTGAGCACAGTCATTTTCAAAGAGACAACTTTAACCAAAGAAGTAACTCTGCTTCTTTGGGGTCATTTCCTCCCAATCTCGTTCGGGCCCTTTGAGCTTCCTGGTGTTACTGGTGTCTGCATTTTTCAATAGTCTTTGTTCCCTTAGTTAATATCTCTATATTTGAAACAACTGGGAAGAATTCTATTTTCTGCTGAAACCTTAAGTACTAAAAGTAGTGTTTCTTTCTACAAACCTCAAATATGTATACAAAAAAAACTTGAAGAACATTTATCCTTCCTGTATTCTTATCTTAAATATGCACAAACAATATCACAAAGTTAATATTAAAATATCAATGCTTAACGTGAATATAGTCATATGCTTTTTGGATGAATAGTGATTTAATTTTATACAACCATTGTAAACCCCTTTACTAAAGAGCATTTGTTTTTCTCTTTTTGCATTTGTACTTGTATTTTTTATGCACTAGAACTTAGTAAAGGACTTGACATGATTGTTTACTATTTCTAAGGAACACACATTAAAATAGCACTTGCTTTTAATCAACATTACAAATGCTTGAAGGGAGACTCAGCCTTTGCATAGAGTTCTTTCATCAATTTGTCAACTGTATTTAAAAGTTTCTTCAACTGAAAAGTACCATGAAATTCTAGAAAAGAGGAAAGGAAGACCATTTGTAAGCTAATAAGGCAGCTTCTTAGTAAGAATTGTTTTCCATCATGTAATTATTCTGCTGGGGGTTTGCAGTTTCAGTTTTAAATGGCTTAGAACAATCAGGGTATGCCACCTTTCCCAGAAGGTATTTCAATGACATACATCTTTTGTCAGATATTTTCCCATGAAACTCTACATTAGTCCTTAATGACACATTACTGTTCAGTGTCACTTGTTATTATTTCCTTTCTGTGTATACATTTTGCACATCTATTTAGGAAACATTAATGAAAAGAAAGTATCACCATTTGCATCCAATAGAGAACTCAGACTTGCTGTGTACATGAGGCATCATGCACGGATTCCCACTCATTCACCCAAAAAAAGCCCCTGGTTTTTTACTGGGCATATGTGCTTGGTCTTGTACCTCACTTTATACAAGTGCTTCTTCATGTACGTAGCCTCCTTTGACAAAACAGGATTTGGTAGAAAATGATGTTATAAGAAAGTGACATATTCAAGCATTCATAAGCACCAGTGTTTTATCTACAGTGTGGCTAATTGCTTATATATAAAATGAAGATTATTTTTTAAATATGCTAGCACTAAAACTAGTGAACATTTGTAGAACTGATAGTTTGGGAGGATCTTCCACAATAACTTGCGTGTATTATGATCAGGAGCTAGAAAATTAGTATGATACATGGAACATATATAGAGAGAAGAGAGATAGATGACAGACAGACAGACAGATATAGTAGATACACTATATACAGATTTAATAGTCTATGTAGACAAGCTACTAGTTGTAGAAAAACACACCAGTCTTGTAACACTCACCTCTTTGAAAACCTAGGTTTGAGTCTGCTATGAGTCTAATGTGACAATTCTCTCAGGCAGAAAAATGATCTTCCCTCTACTGCCATAGGGCTAAGCTTAAACTCTCATGAAGCTCACCAGGCTGTGTTGAAATTATATATTTACAGTATTTGCTTATTTGTCATTATGCTGAGCTCTTGAAGCCCAATATGGTGTGTTTGTGCTGGACCTGAAGAATATAAAAATAACTGTCGATAACAGAGGGTGTATGAAAGTGAGTATTGTGGGGTAGTTGAGGAGGCACTGTTAACCTCATCTTACAGATAAAGAAACTGGGGCTTTAAACAGGTTAACTAGTTGTACAAAAAAATCGCACAGCCAGTAAAAAGCAAGCCAAGATTGATAGCCGGAGTTATAGATGTGTTTTTTGTGGTCTATGTGACCATTTAAAGAGGTAGTGCTTTACATATACTAGGCTCACTTCCCCTTGTCCCTTCTCCCCCATTTCTTCATTATCATATTAGGCAATTAATATAGTTGAAGGAAAATGGATAAGTAAAGAAAAAGGTGAATGACTGAGGGGCCTGTCCAAGGTCACAGGACCTCTCTGAACCCATTTCCTCATACATCATGTGGAGCCAACTACCCCCTCATTGTCAAGCTCATGGGACTAACTGAAGATTCAGTTAGATATCTGATGTGCATGTATGAGTGTGCATGTACTTATAATATATATTAATGAATAACTTCCCAAAATCTATCCCATATATTATTTGTTGGAAAGAACATAACTATCTCCCAAACTGAGTTTTAAGAGTAAATTCATTAGTATATCTTTGAATATTGATTCACATTTAAACTTTTGCCATCATTTTTGCTTTTTTTAAAGTAATTCCTTTGCTATATGTCTTTACTCTTTTAATTTAGAATAAACCTGAGGCTACAGAAATTGCCTGAAATCTGAAGTATCCTTCAGCTCCATCTGAAAAAAAAAATGCTTTGGAACAATGTATAATTCTCGTAAAGTCACCATTTTTTATTTTTAAATTAAGGGAATATAAAAGAGCAGGTTATAATATGCTCTTAATCATAAAGATAGTAGCAGAAATTTTTAAAGATGTGCTTTCTATTTTTCTTGTGACATGTTAGAAGTACAACTAAAATAAGAGTTTCATATCATCAGATTTTGTCATCCTAATTTTCAGATGTGAATCTTTAGGAAATGCATCCATTTCAATCTGTTTTATAAATTAGGAAAATGAGGCTCAAAAATATCAACTTTCATAGGATTGTGTTGAGGATTAAGTGAGAAAGTATATGATGAAAAATAATCAGTGCAGTTGCCTGACATCTACAGACAGTCAATAAGTGCTTGTTTTATGATTATTCAGAGAGGAGAAATTAATGAGCTGTAGAATTATGGATTCAGTGGTGAAATAAGCTACACACAGGATCTCAAGTCTTGGTGTGCTCTCTATACATTCGAGATCAAAGGAACAGAATGAACATGGGATATTGCTGTCCTGGAAGGAGTAATCAGTGGAAACTAAATCCACTATTGTTTAATAGCTCTGAAAAATAAGGACCCAATAACCAAATCAATAAAACAAAAGAACAGAAACAAGAACAGCAACTTAAAAAAACCTCAAATGTCACACACTCCTCTTCACAACTTTCTCTTTACTTTACTTTTGCATACTTAGAAAATTCTGGAATTTCTTTCCCTTTTGTACCAATAGAAAAAACTGTGTCTTGGTTTCTATGACTCATCTCTCTTTTTAGATAACTGATGCATAGAAAACAATGAGTGAATGAAATATCTATGTGATAAAAATAGACATTATTAGACTTCCTTGATTATTAACTTTAGCTGTTGAATCTACCAAATTCATAAAAGTGGATATTTTTTTCATATTTGTGGTATGGTTTTCAAAACTGCATGTCCCAAGATTTCCTCATCTGATCACCAGTCAGTTGATCCCATAGCATCTCATCACACAAGTGGTTGGGCATGTTGATTTAACATTTAAACTGATGCCTGCCTTATAAAAGTTCCTGCTGTGTTATCTCTTCCATCTTGAATTTTTGCAGGTAATATTTGGATTTAATATAAATATTTCCAACTCTTCTGCTGGTTTTCTTAGAGTCCGTACCAGCATTTTGGACCTCTGTACAAGTGGAAGATGAAGAAAAGATTTCATTAAGCTTGCTGGCATTAATCAATGGATAACAACTGCTTTGACTATAAATTAAAAAGTATTCTGAGGCCAGTGAAAATGAATGTAATAACCATCTAGGGGTGCCTGCCATGGTTAGGAGAACACGAAATGTCTGCCTATAGGCCATTTTTACCTGAAGAGCTAAGATATCAAAAACATAATGCATGCAAGTTTCCATGGATACCACATATACATGGTCAGCTTATGTCTTTTGCGGGCTGCTTTGTGCTATCATGTATTCCATCTCCCACTTTTTAAAAAGTTGGACACACCAGGAAGCACCACAGTCCACACATAACCAAGTTTTAAGCATTTAAGAAGTTCTTCCAAAGCCAAATACAATCATAGATACAATGTTACTAATTGATCATATAAATTAAGGAAAGAAAAGAAGTAGATAATGGCAAATGGTTAAGTGAAAAAGAGATTTTTAATGAGAAGAGATTCTATAGATATGAATTTTCAGATTCAAGGCTTATCAAATGGAAAAACCCACAAACATAAAGAAAGATTGTCTGTTCTTTCCATACAGTGAGAAAGCTCATATAATCAGAAAACTCATGTAAAAATAGATACATATTAATCCAGAAATTTAACCATATTTAAGATAAAAACATACAGAAGAAACACTTCAAGAGTTCTTCCTTTAAACAAAGCTACAAATTGGTATAAATTATTTTAATAATAGAACGCTTTTAGGAGATAGTAAAAGTGATAAATGGTGATGACAATGATGACATTCTTAATCCCAGGTACTGTGCAAAGTGCTTCTCATGAATTACCCAATTTCATCAAAACAATGAAGAAGCAGGTATCATCAACATCCCCATTGCACAGAAGATAAAATTTATCTGAGATACTGAACCTGCTCGAGGTCACACTGCTCTAAGGCAGCAGAATTGGGATGGAACAGTTTATTTCAAACTCCTGACTTGTAATGACTACATGGTACTGGCCCAGCAATAGTGCCACAGTCACCACTGATCATTTTTACCTTCATCTGAACCCAGGTCAATTTCCTGTACCACACATAAAAGGGACCATGACGCTAAGCATAGCAGTGTAGCAGCATACATTAAAAAAAAAAAAAAAGTTGCATTTGGTAAGATCCAAGGACAGTGCCTTTTATATTTTCAGTGCCCTATACCTCTGTCTTTCTCAGTAGTTTTATGATCTGTCACTACTTTAGCAGATAGCACATCAGCAAGTTTGTAGGTAATCTTTTTGGACTTGTCTCATTTATGCTTGCCCATTTCTTGCCAGAAACAAATCTTATGAAAACACTTAGCATTCCAGGGCTTTTCACATATAACTCATCTACCCAAAGGTTTCAAAAAGTAATTCACAACATAGCTCTCCATCAAAAGAGGTAATCATTGCCATTTCTGTCTTCATGTAAGATATAATAATTCTGTAATTTATGGGGCCTCAGAAGCTCTATAACTTAAATCATTTGGAGCGTAATGTGATCTTCTCTGATTAATAGCTGTCGCTTCTTCAGAGATTGGGCAGGACACTTTATATTTATTGAACATTCTCATTTAATTCTCACAACAATTTAAGGAATGCTGTCGTTATCTCTGCTTTACAGGTTCAGTAACAATTGTAGATCATGAGGCCAGGAACCAGAGCCAGGATCAAACCTGGGAAACGTCGCTTATTCTATCAATGAATAAATGGGTAGAAAAGTAGATCGAAGGTTGAGTAGCATCTGCCTCATATTAACATTTGACATTTTATGATTTATTTATTCAATCAACCCTTTATATAGAAATAAAATACAGTGGGGCTATTGAATTATACATCTAACAGGTAGAATATTTAAAAGGTATCACCACTCAAAAAGCAGTCACTCAGCTATATGGCTGCCAGAGTAATTCTTACATTTTTATCTTCTGCCTTCCCATCATTCTAGACCAGGGTTTCTCAACAGTGTCACTATTGACTTCTTGGAGCAGGTAAATCCTTGTCGTGAGGGCAGTCAAGTGCATTATAAGAAGGTTAGCATCATCCTTTGCCTCTACCCACTGGATTCCAGGAGCACCCCCTTCCCTAGTCATGACAAAAAAAAAGCGTCCACGGACATTACGGAATGTCCACTGTGGGGCAAAACTGTTCGGGTTGAGAATCTCTGTTCTGGACTGAAATCTCATCTAACATGTCTTTATAATATCCATCACACTTTTACATTTAACAAATAATTATATCTTTTTTGGTTAAATATAAGCTCATTTAATGTATGGCTATAAGCATAATGACCTAGCATATGGGACCCAGCTGATCCCAGCTAAAAAGAAAAGTTGGTTAAATGAATTCAACTGATTTATTTATTAAGATATTACTTTAAAAAAATGCTTTGATGACTTTTCAGACAGACAAACAGGTTGCACTTTTTTTGATCAGAACTGTCCTTAAGGCAAGTAAAATGTAAAACTAATAAATGCCAGAGAGATTTGCTAGCTTTTCTGTTCTTCTAAAAATATCTGCATATCAAATGGCTTTGATTTTTCTGACAGCCATGTATTTGACATTGATTCTCTGCAATAGAAATATCAATACTCTAAGGTCATCTTTCAGGTCTCCTAACTCCAAAAGGGAATTGAAAAGCATTTTTCTCAATATAACAACATAAATGTTTAATATTAAATTTCATATTAATCATATTATTTATTCTTCAATCCCCTTTTACACTGTAATTGAATCAAGGCCAGAGACAATTTCCAGCTTTGCTTGTTTATCAAATTAAGCAATAAATGTTATAGAGTAAAAGAATACCTAAATAAATGGAGAATAAGAAATACATATTAAGATAAGTAAAAAAAGAAAACATGCTTCCCGTTATAACTATAAATCTTAATGAAATTTCCACTCTGGACAAGATGTATTATTAGTTCAAATAAAATATTTTGAGTGTTTACTTCTCTAATAAACATAAATTTGTTCCACAATATTTAGGAACAGAAACTTTAGTGTTTGTTGGCACCAAGTTAATTCTTGCAAGGGCAAACCAAATTTCCAAAATAAGTGGTCTTTATGCTCCACCCCATTTCCACATTGGACTCATTTGAGAACCATGGCCTTGGGTGGTAGAAGAGGCAGATGTACCAGAGCCGACACAGATGGCATACCAGCCTGATTTTAAGCATCCTCACCAACGTTTCTTGGAACAGCACGTCTACCACAGACGCCTCCCAAAGAGGCCTTCTCTACTACTAAGAGGCTCAACCTCCCAATTCCTGACTAAGCCTCCTAAACATTAGGAAACATCACCTAATGTTTAGCTTCCATAAGTAACTGATAACCATGTTCAACGAGAGCATGTGAACGCACAGCATGGATCTACATCGTTCTTGAACTACGTTTCCCACACTTCCTTGCCAAAACAGCTGTTCACCCCTTCTCCACATTTTCGAAGTTTCTCCTCCTCTAGGATGGGATACATCCATCTCCCTTACCCCTAGATCTTCCCTTCTAGGGGAGATCATCCATTTAATGTCATCATCCATTAAACTGAAGGTTTTTTAATATTTTAAGAGCCTGTTAATTCTCACTAGGGACAAGGGTAGCCTCATACCTCCCAAAATCTAAGACTTCATTCCCTTAAACGGGAGAAAGAAAATTGCCTCTCATTATTTTAAGTGTGTTACAGCATCTAAAACAAAAAACCAATTCATACTCTTAATGGATTATCGTGTGATACTTATTACGAGGTTTGTAATAAGACAAATAACTAGATTCTTCATTGTTATGCCTATGAGTATTGGAATTACTAGCTGTATAAAGCCCAAAATTGACCTGAAAGTCCCAAAATATAAAGCACCAAAATTAATACGAAATTTGTGCCAGACTTAGGCAGTATAAAATATCTTCTCTATCTTTAAATAGTGGAATTACTTAGTAATTTAGAGTAAAATCACTATAATTTTAGTTATTAATAATTTATATATAAATATACATATAAATATACATATAAATATATATGAGAATTGTATAGTTGCTCTTTTCTCCAAGTGTATAGAATTCTTTTGTTATAGCTTTCAATCACAAATCAGTTTATCAAGTATGTTACAAAAAATAGTATTTTTAATAGATTATGAAATCTCGCCTTGATATAATCTTTAAATTATAAATTAATGATATATTTGGTTATTCATGATATAGAATTGGATACAGTAATGTTTTCCATTCTAATGGGTATATTTTAAGAAAATAATTGCTATTTGTATTTTCCAAGGAAATATTTTCTATGTAACATATGTTATCACGAGCTATGAAGAATTGAGGACACCTGATTCTAGAATTTCTGTATACCAAGGCTTTGGGAATTTGATCAGTCTCTTAGAACTCCATTCAATAAGTAAGTAATAACTTAGCTGTTTCTAGATGTTACCTTAAAAGACAGCAAAAAAGCGGAAAGTTAGAAAGCTGACCAAAACTTGCCTTAAAAAAAGATCGGAAAGTGTCCAGCCATAGTTTATATTTTTATTGAAATTGGCATTAATGAAAATTATCAGAGGTATAGAGAGTGTCTTTCCATGCAGGTGTTCAGCATTAAGCTTTCTTTTAATCAGCAATTTAAAACATACAGTACGCTTGTGTATATTGCATGTTTTAGGATAAAAGGAGATTTCTTAAACAGTGCTCCTTAAGCTAACAATGGGAATTTGGTTCTCAGACTACCCATCATTATACCAGAAATGGATACGCCTCTGACACAACCTCAGAAGTGATGGTCTAACCTCACTGGTGTATTTATATATTGGTTGAAAGTATGTAACAGAATATGCTACCTGATCCACACCATGTGGATGAAGCTAAGATCCCTTTGCTTAGTCTTTGCTGTTGTTGCACTCATTCTGGATCACTAAATTTACTCAAAGTTTTTCTTTACAAACATAATAAAATTTCCCTGTTATATCCTTTTATTCATTTGTTCATTCATTCAGAAAATACTTATTAAATGTTTACTTTGCTCCAAGCATTAATCTAAACCTTCAGAGACACAATCTAATATGTAGATGGACATCTGTATTATGTATGTGTGTATGTGTATACAATATAAATACATATTTTGGAGTAATCGCTCAATCTTTTTTTACAGATATGAATGCAGAATCATTGGTATAAATTCACATAGGTTCATATAGATCTTTGGTATAAATGTTGGAGAGAAGTGGAGATGAAAATAGGATTAGGCCTATCCGAGGTATGTTTTCAGTGTAGATCTAGGATTTATAGGAAGTAGATATCAGTTTAAAATAATGAAGGCTGTACAAAGTAATAGAGCTATCTTGAAATAAATTTTAAAATAAATTTATTAGGTTAAAAAACTGGAAGAAGTTGTGTGTACAGGGGCCAGGAATCTCAGGGGACATCTGCCTAAAATAAATAAATAAATAAATGATAAAAATATTAATAATAATAAATTGAACAGGTTAAAAATGTAAGGACACATTTTTGATAATATGTATGGTAATCATGAAAAAATTGGTACATTTAGAAATTTTATGCTTTATCTTAAACATTAGTTTATAAAAAACTTTTGCTCACAACGAACCAGTTTTACCTCCTGATACAGAAGCCAGGATACAAGATTTTTGTCATCTAACTTCACATGATCTTAACTCTGTTTTTCATTAACATTTATTTCCTCATTATTTTCTAAATGACTTTAAGTCCCCAAAAGATGAGACATAAATCAATAAATCAATAAATACTATTGATTTTCTATTTCTCCTTATTTTGATCTGACTCCGTAATCACAGCAAAACCTAATTTCAAATTTGCCTCACAGAAACTCTAAAGATAGCTCTGTAGAGAGATGTAATTATGTTAGAATTCCAGTTTTTGTAAAAGGTATATGCCCTGTGAAAAGTTCTGTTTGTACCTGATTTGTGTTACAGCTTTTTTGAGCAGAACTGCCACTCAGATTGGGTCTCAGACTTGTTCCCACTTGTGCTTCCCTGTATTCCCATGCAGTGTAATCACATAAGTCTCCTGTTTGATTGCTCACTGAAGCATTCATGGTTAATAACAAATTTGGACTGTGAAAGATGGGAAAGAGGGATGGAAATATTTTTAAAGTGTAATTACTTACAAAGATTTCATATTTATAATTTCAGATAATATGAAATTTGTTTTTCCCAGATTAGAAAGTTTTTAACTTCTAAAAAAAAGCGTTTTGTTTTACTATTTGCAAAACCAAAACACGTTCTTTAAGAAGAATTTGAAAAATTAAGAAAATAAAACTAGAAAATAAAAACCTTGGTTCCATCAAGTCAGACATTATTGGTAAAAATAATTTGAAAGAATATACACAAATATGTGATATTTATATACTGTATATACATATACACATATGCATATTCTTGTTTCTATAAATGTATATGTACATTAAAAAATATAGATATATGCACACATATATGCTTGTATGCATGCATGTTGTGTTGCCCATACTAATATGTAACTTGTTATATATTTTAGCCTAATAACTTATGTTTATGTGCCATAATTTATCTTTTATTAATGATACCATGATGAACACCTTGTCGTTTAGTTCTCCCTTCACTAGCAGGTTGTTGGGCCAAGAAAACCAGTGAAAACCAGTGAGCCAAGTGGGCCAAGAAACCAGTGGGCCAAGAAAACCAGTGAATTTCCTTTGGGTAATTTCATGTTAAATTAAGTTGAACCATATATGACCTCTTATAGAATTTTGACCTGTTTGAAAGTTTCAATAAATATGGACATTTTAGTCACCTATTCAGGCCTTTTTAGTATGCTTCTAAAATACTTTAATTCATATTCAGCTTCTCTAGCCCACTCCATCCCAGTGTGAACTGATATGCAACCTGATGACAGAATATTAAATAGGCCATTGGTTCAAACATAGCTATAGGATTTTGAAATTATATAGCATATAAAGATATTTTAGTGCAGATTTTAAAACTGCTTAAAAGCCAAGCTGGAAGGAGAATTATTTAGTGTAGGAATACTGGAAGGCCCAAGAGAAAGACTTGATGGAAAGTCAGAAATTCTGACTTTGCTGCTTTTACATCAAAACAGCTTAAGTGATATTGTAGCTTATTATTGACTTAGATATGGTGTAGATGATAGGGTTATGCATTTACAAAAGATCCATGAGCATCAGAAAGATAGTTAATATAGAATTAAGTGTCAGAACAAAGGATTAAATAATGGAATAAATCTGAATGATAAAAACATAGAAATAATTAAAAATAACAAAAACAAATCCTTAAGAAATCTTTTATGTATTTTTGCCAATTAAGTTCAAAGAACAAAATCAAGAGGACAACAAAGAGAGGAAAAAAGAGACTATTTTGTGGGAAATGTTTATATCATTTAATTAACTATAGAGGAAAGAAGATGTTTTACTTTATTACTTTATTGGCATTTTATCACACAAGAAAGTGTACCTTATTTCTCAAAGTCTTGCTTGAACATTATACTGGTAATTCTGCTTTCCTTGCAGTGTAGCTAGAGTAGGAATAAGCTCCCTGTTCTCCTTGAGGGCCATGGAATATACAAATCATTTTTATTTTATTTAATGAAGACCTGGAACCTGAAAGTCACCTTCTTACATATTGTATGCTCTTACTGATAATAGCTTCATTTGGCACGAATCAATTGATCACCCAAAAAGTCTTCACTTTTTCAGTAACAAGGTAGAGAATTTTAAAATTATCATATAACATGTTGAATTATTCAATAAATACCATGAATAATTAATGCCAAGAAGTATAACAAAAGCCATCACAGCTTGCTTTGCCCAGAGTTTCCCTCAGAAGATAGGTGTTATTGATTTTCAAAAGAGAGCTTCAAAATTCGGAGCCCAAAAGCAGCAAGTAAAGTAATTTATATAAGAAGTCTACACATGAATAAATAATAGCAGAACAAATGAGTCACCTCACTAAAGAAATAGCAGGGTATGAAATAATGGTATATCGAACATACTTCCCCATATGTGTTGCGCGATCATGGAACCAAAATGAGTCTCCAAGTAGAGAGACCTTGAAGAGGGGTTTTTGCACCAGAGATAAAGTGAATGCTGGCCTAGCATTCGCCAGTCAGTTGGAGTTGGATTCCTACGGGGATGATAGGGATTTTGAGTCTGCTTCAGGGATATAATTCTAACTCCTCCTTGTTCACAGTACTTAACTATTCACAAATATAGTTTTCCATAGCTGAGGCTGAGAAGAGGAGCAGAGTGCAGCAGATAAAGCCCACGAGCTTCAGTTACCATTTTACAACTGTTTTCTATGATATTATAATCACGCCAGTTAGGCCAGTCACCAAACTTATTTTGATCCACGAAGCTTTAGAGGTCCACCTGTGCAAGTGAGAGGTTTAAGATGTATTCCTTCTCAGCGAAATTCTAAGATAGGGTGAGCAGACAGAGACTTGAGTCAGATATACACTTATATTTGACAACTACATGAATATTCTGTAACTCATTACATTTAGCTTCTAAAATGAAGAGGTGTTCATTAAAAGCTCAAGCCAAATTATTATAAAAACTTAGAAAATGGATTCATCATAATAATAGGTAACGGTTTACTATTTTACTTTATGTTAGACAATATTATAAGCCAGAGTTTGACGAATTTGTCCTGTAAATGGTCAGATAATAAATATTGTAGGTTTTGCAGGTCATAGTCTCTGTCACAACTACTCATCTCTGCCTTTGTAGAGTGAAAGCAGCTAAAGACAATAAGTACAAAAGCAAATGAGCGTGACTGTGTGACTTATGGACACTGAATAAACGGACACTGAATTTCATATAATTTTCATGTATCAAAAATATTATATTAAAAAAAATTTTTTCAATATTTAAAAAATGTAAAAACTATTCTTGGGCCATACAAAAACAGGTAGCAGGCCAAATGTGGCCAATGGACTAGTTTGCCAACCTCTTTTGTAAGAGCAGATGTACACACACACACACGGAGGACACTTAATTCTTATAACAACCCTAAAAAGTAATACTATTATTATCCCAACTCCAAAGATGAGAAAATTGTGTTACAAAAATTTACATAACTTGTTCGGTCATAAAGCAAATAAATGGAGGAGCCTTCAGAGCTATGCTCTTAAACTACGCTGCCTGAGTCTCTTCTACCTGGAATGTGCAGATAGCACTCATTTCTTTCACCTGTGAAACATGGTGGGACTGTTTTACAGCTACATGATTTTCTAGTGCTTGGCGTTTCTGAGTAACCAGACCTGGGTCTTCACTGCTGCTTTAATCTTAGCCTGTACTTTGCTTCACTACTGGTCACCTAAAGTGCCACCTGAAGTAGACTGAAATGTAGTGGGCATCCAAAAATATGTATTGAATTAAAAACTTACAGGGCATAAGAAACAACATTGGGTAGAGCTGATGCCAACAAGAATTTTATGCAATGCCCTAGCTGATTAGCTCTGCTCTAAGCCATATAAAACACAGAATGCATCCCTACCAGAGTGAAAAAGCAAACCCGCTCGATGTTCTTTCACTTTAATATCTGTGAAAATGCCAGAGAAGATTAAACTTCTTTCTTATATAATTTATTATAGTTTTGGATGTTTGAGTCAACTAATTGTCCATTTCGGAATTGATCATTATTTTGGGAGATTACATCTATTTCTTAGTGATATTATCAAACATGAGAAGTACAAATGCATTAAGCAAATTAAATCCAGTGAAGTTATACAGTCTAAATGATATTCCAGCAAGTCCTCTACTTTGTCACAAACTGTAAATTGCTTCGCTTATAGAACAAATTATCTCATCTCACTAGCTGGTACAAGACCATACTGGATTAATTATATGAGTGGTGCCATTCACAGTGATGACTGTGGCCTGGGAAACTTGTTCTTGGTACCTTGAACTTTGATGTTTCTAGTGAGACCAGGAAGTTTGGGAATCAGAAAGAAGAGTCAGATTATTGGAGACATCATATGACAGCACAAAAAGAAGTAGTAATTGAAAACATGTGGAAAACTGATTCTTGATAGCATGTCAAAAACATGCCCCAATGTCTTCCAGCCCTTTCTGAAACCAGCTAAATCTTTGAGCTTTTGATTAAGCCCTTTTCCTCCTGTCCTGTACTCAGTGCAGACGGGGAACAGCTGGTCACCCTTCTCATTACAATTTCCCTCAAATATATGATGGCAGTAATTAAGTGGCATTTCAATGTTGCATTCTTGAGACTCGATAATTCAGAATACCAACTTGCAATATAAAATTATTAAATTACCTCATTTTTAATTTTAGCAAATATCATTACCTACATTAAAACCAGGATTTCCCTGCTCCCTTAAAATGAATAAGTTTGTTTAGTAGAAACTTTCTTTCATGTGTAGAGTGGCCCCAGATGTGACTTTGGAGTCATTTTTCAGTAAACACTATTGACATGAGATGTGTCTTTTGTGTAGCAGGTGCTACGTTACATGCTGAAAAGTAACAGAACTATGGAAATAGACTTACCCCCATGAAGCCTGCATGTTGGTAGAAGAGAAAGGAAAGAGAAAGTAGGTAATTGCACATTGTGACAAATTCTGTCAAGTAAATAATCAAGCCACCAAGATAAAGAAGAATGATTTGAAGGCTCAAAAAAAGGGGATTCCAAATTCCAGTTCTGCTACTCACTTGCTTGGAATTTTTCTAGGCTTCCATTTCCTCATCTATAAAATTGGTAGAAAATACTACCTACAGCATAGAGTTGGTTTGTAGATTAATTGAGATAATAATTATAAAAGCACTTGGGGCCATGCCAAGGACTTTGTAAGAACTTGTTGATAAAATAATAATTGTAATAGCTAACATTTATTATCACTATTTTCAACATAGAAACAAAAGTCAGAATGACTATTCAGGTTATCAAGAATATAATCTGGAGGCTGATGCTACAAAAGAAATGCAAATCTTCATATATTTAAAGCCTTTATACATAACCTCATTGATTGTTGCTACATATCACTTAATGTATGGGGTATGTCAAAACAATTTCCATTCACTTAATATATTACAGAAAGACATTGTTAAGACTCCATTCTGTGCTCTGGCCAGATAGGCACAATGTCTACTCTTAAACAATTCATGTTGTGTTGTGGATAAAATGACCAATCAATGTAAAATAAAACTGAAGACAATAAGTCTGTATTTGAAATAAATCATCTCTCTTCTCTAAAGTATAGCTTTACTATTTGGAAAATGTGTAGTTTCATCTGTCTTGTCTTTAAGAGGACCTCTCGAATTTGATGTTTTTAATTCTGTGATTCTAGGATAATAATCTGTAAAATCAACAAAATGATAGGGTCACATATCTTTCCCGAATACATGCTGAAGGCTAAAGTCATTGTCAGTGTTAAAAACTCAACAAGATCCCAAGCTTCTGGATGACTAACTCATATTCTACTTACTGTTCTTTTCTCCTAAACCTCCCCCAAATCCAATGCTCACTTCTAGTTGAGAAAGAGCAAAGCTGCAAAGCGAGTTCCAACATTCACTGAGCATATAACTTTGGAAACAGGTCTCTAAGACTCAGTTTCTTCATGTATGAAGAAGAGTTAATAAAATACCTAGACTAAAGCACTTGTATTAAAGAGATAAGGCAATAAAAATACTAGGATATGGCATTTACTGATAATTTCTCAATAAATATTAGTCAGTTATTTTTCAAAGTGGTTAATCTATTTACATCTTTCAAATACAAAATGTGAATAGCAGTACCTATGGCATAGACTTTATACAATTAAAAGTTGATTTCTGTTATGAGACACAAAACTCAATATCAATAATAACAAGAATAAAACTGAAATATTCACAATAATAATTACATCAGTCTCCCAAGTTATTTTCCAGGAAGCACTAGCCTTAAATTCTGTGTGGAAAACAAAATCAAGTCTTTGCTCCATCTTTGGATTCATGATACACAGTGGAACATTAAACTCATTGACCATTGGGATCCCAGTACCAAGCGAAAGTTGTGGAGAGAGAAATATTTCAACAAGTTGAGCTGGTAGAGCCCCCACTAGAACATATCCATAGCTCTCTAGGGAATGCAGCAGTGATGGTATAAGCACTCCTACACAGAATTATTTAGGGCAATACATTTCAACAGTGAGACCATAAAGGCATTAAAGTGCATTAAATATGTATCTTCACATGTTTAGATCCATTATGGTTTTTCATCTCAAAATAAAATCTTCAAATTGCCTACTCCCTAAGTATAAATTAATAAGATGGATGAAAGGGTTTCCAGAATATCAGCAATATACACACGTTGATTCAATTTGAAAGCTGTTATAGATGGTTTCTTTTCTACAGTTGCTCTGAAAACCAATGCAAAGAAAAGCAACAGCCCTAATCGACACTGAAAAATAAAATGTTAGCCTCCCAAACATTTTTAAGTTGGAAGTTTTATTCTGTGGCAATTATTAAAGCTAGAGTGGAGGATATTGCATAAGGGAGGACCAGCAGGAGTATAATTTAAATTATTAGTTTAGAGAGGGAAGCCATTCATTATCAAATCTTGATTGAGTGGTGAGGTTAGCCTGAGGTCAAAATCCAGGGTCACTTTCCTTCTCAAAAGAGAAATTTCTAAGAAGGAAATGATCTATATAGCAGAGTCAGAAAAGAAAATATTAAAGCTAGCACTGTAAATGAAGAAAAGAGAAGACAGGCAGTGTGGACAATTGAGGAAATAAAACATAATACCACATTTGCATTATTAGCTAGAATTTCATTGTGATACATTTTTTGTTGCACATCTTGTACTATAATTTGTCTTAAAGGCACTTCCAAGCACTAGTCAGTAGACTAGGATACAGAGATGGCACACACACACACACACACACACACACACACACACACACACACAAAACACACACATAAAGTGCAGTCACCACACACACACACACACACACACACACAACACATAAAGTGCAGTCGAAGTTCATTATGTGCATTGGAAAACTTCCTGAATTACAGGCATTCAACTTCCTCTCCACTGTCTTGCTCCCTTGGAGATTCAGAGTTAATCGATATGTATTCATTAGTATCCATTTATAAATTCTGATCAGGAGGGAAGTTAAAAATAAAAGATACATGGGAGGGGGAAGGAAGAGAATATTCAGCAGAAGGAGGAAAGTTTTTCCTTTTTTTACGTCCCAGACATTTCAGTAACTGTCAAAAAATAATAACTAAGCTAATAATGAAGATAATAATGAACAAAAATAATTCACTTTACAAAGAATTATGATGTAAAAACAAGCTAAAAATAATTTGAGACTTTTATTTCAGGCAACATAGCATATTAGATATGTGGAAAAACGACCCCACTATGTGATAATTGAAGGTGCTGAATATTTCTAAAACCTTTTTGCCTGAAATAAAAGGAAATCCTCATAATCCGAAAATAAAACAGGAACTGGAATCCAGAAGGGTAAGACAAGGCTTTAATAACCACATCAAGAGCACAAAAGACAAGGAGGCCCCAAATCCTCATAACACGGAAAGAAGATCATAAAATTTCTACATAGTTCTATCTCCGTGTTGCCAAACCTTCTGTGAAACTTAAACTAGAGAAAGAATATCATTCCCAGAAGGAGAACTGGTAGGAAGATCATCTTAAACCTAACTTTAAGTAGAAGAGAAAAATGAAATCTCCTATGAGAACACATAATCATTCACTGGCCATCATTTGCCTTCAGACCCAAATTCAAGCCAAGAATTTAGTTTAAATGACTTAGGTCAGCCACTGCCCCAGGCATCTGGAGGAAGGAAACTTAAGCATTCTCAGGAAGTACGCCAGTAACCTGGGATTTGGGAAGTACCTACAGATGAAGTTCCAAAGAATAGATGCTCATAATTAAAATAATAAAACGGGGGAGATAAGAGAGTCCAAAAATAACAATTAAATGCAGAATATATTTAAGGAGCTAAAATGGAAACTGGAAATATGAGATAAGAAATAGAGACAATCAAAGATGATCATTCAAATTGAGAAAAGAATGAAAAGATATGTCCGATGCACACACACATACACATGTACATGATATACATAGAGAGAGACACATCTAGAAGGGAAATTTTAAATCACACAAAGGACGCATATAGGGAACATCCATTAACTGGAAGACAGAATTATGGAAAATAACCAGAATAAAACGGAGAGAGATAAAGAGATGGAATATATGAAGAAAATCTGAGACAAGTAAGACAGACTCAGAAATTCTAACATAAATGCCTATTTTGAGTTCTAAAGTTGAAAAGAAGACAATGTGAGAAGCACTATTCAAAGAGACAATGATTGAGAATTTCCCCAAATTGACAAAAAACGAAGAAACTCAGATGTGGAATAATACTGATGTTAGTAAGGGTAAATAAAAGGAAATCCACTCCTAGCTAAAGAATAAAAAGACAATGTTTTTAAAAGGACATTTGTTTAAAAGCTGCTTGCAACAGCATCATACAAAGTGAAATTATCATTTAAGGATCAGAGTAATCTTGAGATGCACACATACACACATACACAGAAACTCAGTTTACCTCCAACAGATATTAACCTAGAAAGTTTTTAAAAATGCACTTGAAGAAAAAAAATTGTCCCAAAAGGAAGGCCTAAGATTCAAGAATAACCAGTGAGTAAATAAATTGGCAAACACAACAGTAAATTTTAATAAGCAATGACACTGTAAAGTAAAAATAATCTTATGATATTAAAAAAGCAAAATAAAACTAAAATACTGGATAACAACATCCAAGTCAACCAATAACTGATCAGAGTTAATACATACTAAATTTTTGATTGAGAAAAGAATAAAGACATTAATTAAATTTAGAATCAACACCTAAAATTTGCATATTAAATTTTTTACTAACATAAGAGAAGTATAATATGTGAGTTCAAATGAGTACTAGAGGGGAAAGTAGAGGGAAAAGAATTAAGGAAAAAGAAAATCAAATAATCAATTCAAAAGAACACAATATAAACGAAGAAATTTTTAAGAATTTATAAATAGAAGCCATAAAATAAGATTGAAGAAATATAGACGCACTCATATAAGCATACATACACATACAGAAATCACAGTAAGTGTAAAAATCTCTGGCATTAAAACAAAGACAACAGACAATATAAAAACAAAATGCACAAAAAACCTGTATTTTGTAATGACAATCATACCTAATATCATTATCATAAGAAAACATAAAGAGAAAAATTGAAAGAAAAAAGGATAGAAAAGGAGAAAACAAATCACTACAAATAGCAAAATAATGTAACAGGAAAACATTAATTAAAAATGCTTGGCTTGCTATATAAGTAAAGAAAATAAAATTAAGTCAAAATCATGGCTAGAAATAAAGAACAGTGCCATATGGATGAATGGATAAAGAAATTATGGTATTCACAATGAAATATTATTCAGACTTTAAAAAAGAGATTCTGCTCTTCACAACAATGTGGATGAACCTGGAAAACACTATGTTAAGTGAAATAAGCCAGTCACAGAAAGAAAAAAACTGCATGGTCTCAGTTGTATGTGGAATCTTAAAAAGTTGAATATACAGAAGTAGAGAGTAGGAAGGTGGTTACCAAGGATGGGGAGGCAGGGGAAATGGGGAGATATCAGTCAGAGGGGACAAAGTTGCTACTATGCAGAACAAATAAGTCTACAGATCTAATGTACAGCCCGATGACCACAATTAATAATACTGTATTGAATATTGGAAATATGCTAAGATTTCACGTGTGCTCATCACATACACACAAAAAAATGGTAACTGTGAGGAGATGACATGGTAATTAATGGACGGTAATAATTTCACTGTGTACATGTATATCGAATCATCATGTTGTACACTTTAAATATATACACTTTTCATATAAAAAGAAACACTGTTGTATTACAATTAATATTTCTTTTCATTGTGCATACCTAATAAAATAGTTCAACTAAATATTTTTAAAACAAAAAAGTTTGAAAAACAAACATTATAATGAAAACGATATCCACATCTCTGAATGACTGATGGCTTAACTGGACAAGGAAATCAAGTAACCTTCCTGATATTAAACAATAAAAAGCTAATGGAGTAGATATAGTAGATGCATTAGGAATATTCTACGCAATTTCAGAACACATATTCAATTCAAACAGATATGGAATACTTATTTTAGGATATTCATTGCCAAATGTTTCAACAAATTTCAAAAGAGTGGTATCACATAGATCTCTTTAGACCACAAAAGTATTAAATTAGAAGCCAACAGCAAGGAGATAATATTTGTATAGAGAGAGATAAATATTTGTATATATACAGATAAATAAAAACGTGCATGTTTTCAAATATTTAAGTCGTAGGATACAGCTAAAGTAAAATAAAAAACAACAATTACATAGGCTAAAGTGCTTTTTATACAGTGAGAGACTGAAAATTAAGCTTCCAACTTGAGAATTTAGAAAAAAAGGAAATATTAAATCCAAAATAAGTCAAAATATGAGTAGAAATTAATGAAATGTACATATGAATGACTACAATAGATTCAAAAAACAAAATTTGTTTATCTGAAGAAACAAATCTCATGACTGATCAAAAAATGTGAAAAAGCACATACAAAGAGCATTAAGAATGCTGAAATGAATAATAAGCAGCTCTCCTACTGCAACAGAGATGCAAAAGAATTTTATGAACAACTGTATGCCAACAAATTTGAAAACTTAGATTTAAATATATAAAAATACATATGGCTCAAAAATAACAGAAAAGTAGAAAATTGTCCTATAAGCATTTCAGAAATTGAGTCAGGAGTATGTATGTATCCATTAAAAAAAAACAGGCCCAGACGTATTTTTATAATTTCTACCAACATTTAAGAAGTAATTAAAAGAATACATAAATACTCTCATAAAATTGGGGGAAAGCCTTATCTACTATTTATTGAAGTTCCCTTAACCAAGATACCAAAATCTGATGAATACTATGAGGAAATGAAACTTACAAGCCAATCCTACTTATTAACATAATATGAAATCTTAACACCCTGAATAGAATCTTCCAGGAACTTTAAAAAAAAAGGTAAAATGAAGCATTTGATATGCTTTAGTGCACCTCACTCTCTGGCTCTGCTTACTCTCTGCCTTCATCACATACTGATGGCCATGGTTACTTTTCTATTTCTTGAATTTGCCAAGTTCATTCCTGTCATAGGGCCTTTGCACTAGCTGTTTGCTCTAGAATGTGCTTCTGTCTAAATCAGCACAAGACTGGCTCTTTCTGATCCTGCAAGTCCTGGCCGAAACATGACATTCTCAAAGAGAACTTGCCTGACCACCACATCGGCACAGCCCTCCACATTCTTGTCATTTTACAGCACATCACAATCATCAGCCATTTGACAAATGTTTACCACATGCTGGGCAGTGTTTGGACACCATGCGATGCATTACTGAATAAAACAGACAAAACCATTGCCTTCCTGGAAAGTACACTACAGTGGAATACTTATAACTTTGACATGCACTTGTATATTTAGTTCACTGTCTCCTTCCTCTAGATTAAAGAAACTTTGAGAGCAAGAATTTGATATGTTGTGTTCAATTTCTTAGTTCGAAGTAGGCATTATAGATAAAAGTAGATGCTCAATAAATAAGATTTAATTACTAAGTTGCGTCACATTTTTAGCAGTCTAACTCAGCCCTACTCAGCATGTAGAGTGAGTCTATATAGGAAAATTCAAAACAAAATAAACTAATTATGAAACAAAAATTAATAAGCACCTCCTTAAATCATGAGCATTCTCTAATTATTAATATAACCACTTATAAATGCATTTTTAAAAGGTATTTGAATGTGGCTTCTAAAGAAAATTTATTCTATCAATTAAGGATACTTGAAAGCCAAAGCTAATAAGATGTTGTGAAGTCTAGGGCTGTGAAGGCCACTTAAAGAAAAAAAAATTTTTTTTTTTTTTACGGACTTATAACTCTTCAGAGCCAGCCCTGGCTGGAGCTGCTCTCAGAAGCACTTATTCTTTCCCATAAGTCAGAGAGTGATGCTTCTTTGTCAAGGAGAGTACCAAAAGGGCATTTTTGTTCCCCCCTGAATGTGAAGGGAAGTTAACACAGATTGACGACAGGTCAACTGAAAATGCTTGTCTCTTTTATTTTCAATTTTCCAGGGTAGAAATTGCCCGTATTTTGTCTGTTTGGCTCATGTTCCATGCCACTTTGAGTATCTGACATTATCCGAGAAACAATTTCCAAAAACTGTGAAGAAAATTCACCATTTTCCAAGATTTTATCATGTAAATATTTTACCAGGATCAGTTCTAAATTCATTGTTACAAATTAGTTTAGTGTGCCTAGCAAAAATCAATTATGTCAGGGAACAATTAGGTAGTTATAATTTATGGCTGGTCCTGAAATTTTTGTTCTTATAAATGCCATCGCATTTCAAATATTTATACCAAAAAATCTCTCTTGTAATAATGAAAAAGGTAACTCAGAAAAAAAAGTGAAATTTACATGAAACTGTTTCTTCATCCTTTAATTGCCATTGTTTTGAGTGTTATCATCTTTGAAAAAAATATAGATATTATATTTATTTTTCCTTAGAGAGATTTACAAATAAATGAAAGCAAGTAAAAAAGAAACTTCTGGTCACTGCTGTTTCTTCGTCTAAATTTTAGAAAGCTACAATTTGGAAGAAATGCTGGAATCTTACTTGACATTCAATCTGTACCCAAAATTCTAAAATTCTGCTATCATCAAAATTCTTTGGTTATTACTTTGCGGCCTATAATGGTCATTCTAAAAGATTAATGAGGGACAAATTGAGTTCTAACTTGGGGATATGTTTGAAGTTGAAATCCTGTGTGCATGTGTGTGCACGTACATTCCTACTATGGCTTATGAGTTAAGACCCCTGGCTAGTGATCCCTTTAATGAGAATGTCTGCATAATTCTGACCAAGTCTTAACCATGTCTGTACCTTGATTTTCCCCTCAGTACAATAAAGGAAACAAACTTAAGATATAACCTTCCAAATTATACTAGTGAGTCTCACTCCCATCATACTTCATGGATGTTTTGGTGGGGAAGTTTTCTGAAACACTTAAACATAATATATTCAGATATTCAGTCCTGGACAGAAGGCTAGGAAAAATAGGCACTTTCATGTACTTGCTACAATCTTTAAGGAAAGTGAACTTACAATACATAGAGACACACAAATCTCTATATCCTTTGACACAGTATTATTCTATTCCTAGGATTCTGTTCTGAAGAAACTAGAGATGTTAGTAAAGCTTTATTACCATATTGTTAACATTAACAAATCACTGGAAATCTATTTTAAAAACTACCACTAAAAAACTCATTCTATCACAAACTACCAACTCAATAAGATTCTTCCTCAAAATATCAGAAAACTAGAGGAGGAAATTTAATCAGACAAATCTATAGTAGATGTGGAATGTTAGAAATCCAAGAATAGCTAGGAAGATTCTGGAAAGTAATGGAGGACTTGCTTTACCAGATGTCTGGACTAGAACGATGTGGGCCTTAAAACGTGTTGACTTTAGCACCCAAAATAACTGAACAATGGAAGATAGATTCTGAAAATAGAACCAAATGCCTGTGGGATGCATTGTGATAAAGGTGGCACTTCAGGCAATAGGGTATAGATGAATTTTTCAATAAATGATGTAGAGACAATTGGACAACAATTTAGAGCTAATGTTCTGTAGTTCTCTCTTGCATCCCAAAATAAATTTTAGATAAAGTTAACTAAAATACTATTATGAAAAGAAAACATGTCATTGAAAATAATTCCTGAATAAGAAAAGCTTTCTAAACAAGATACAAAGTCCAGAGGCCATAAAGAAAAATACTGATAACGTAACTAACTTTTAAAAATGTAAAATAAATAATAAAAAAGTTCTTTCTAGTATATATAATAGTTCTAATTGTAATAACCACAAAACATGTATTAACAACAAAAATAAAGAAAAAATGTAAAAGAATATATCAAAAAACTCTAGACAACAGTAGTCAAGAGTTTATTGCAAAAAATAAAGCACATATAAAAAAGTCTAAATTTTTTAAACAAAATTTCCTTTGTAGATTTGACTTTGAAAACCATATAAATGGTCAAACAATTATAAAACAAAATTAGATAAAAATAAAAATAAAAGCTTTTAAAAATAAAATTAAACAAATGTTCCTAACTGTGTGTTGATATGGTGTTTATACCATCCAGAATGGAATTATTGTGTTTTTAAAACAGAGATGATACTTCCACAAAGATAGAGCTAAGATTCAAACCCAGGATGACAGGGCTAACTGAATGCCTTTTGTTTCCAGCACCAAGGTCATCGCTGGGCTGTCTGTACAGATCAAGGACTCACAGGTCATCTTCTGCACACAGGAGCCTGGAGCCTACTATTTAGAGAAAGCCACTGACCTGCTCACGCACGGCTTCACTGACATTCGTGATTCTTTCATTTCTAGCTCACAGGGCCAACATTCTGCAGCAGCACAAGCTGCAACTGGGGTTCCCGTGTCCCCAGAGGAGTCAGAGAAATTGAGTAGCATCAAATCATTCAATCCAGACACAGATGCTTACTTAGACTTAATGCTCTCACCCAGCTCTGAGTGGTTGCTGGCAATTCTTGGCATTCCTTGTTTTATTGACACCTAACTCCAATCTCCGCCTCCATCTTCACATGTCTGCGTCCAAATTTCCCATATTCTTGAAGAAGACTTGCACTGGATTAAAAAAATTATGCCTTTTTTTTTCTTTCAGTACTTTAAAATGTAGTTCCACAGTCTTCTAGCCTCCACAGTTTCTGATGAATTATTCATTTGTTATTTCAAACATTATGAAATGTCTCCTTTTCTCTTACTGTTTTCAAAGCTTTTCAGTTTATCTTTGGTTTTCAGCAGTTTGACTACAATTTGCCTAAGTATGGTTTTCTTCATCATTTGCTCACTTGATGTACAGTAAGCTTCTTAAATCTGTAAATTTACATCTATCTCTAAATTTGCAAACCTTTTGGCCATACTTTCTTATTGCCAAGATTATTTGACTACCATTGTACATTTTTTCTTCAAAGTAATGAGAAATCTCAGAATTTTGTTACCTAGATACTATCCCTATTATAATTTCTAAGATGTGAGTCAAATGATTGGGGTATCACATCTGAATCTTTTATCTCTACCCTTTACTTACATATTTCCAAGAATATGAAAATCTACTTTACTCTAATTCTTTCATATTCAGTAGTGGTAACAATTCTTCTTCTTTGTTTTCAGGTTGTTTTTGACTAAGTATTGAGGGAGAGGTTAAGACATTTGGTTTCATTCTTTCATTTTACCTAGAAATACCTCTGAGATACATTTCATGAAAAAACAAAGCACTAAGTTATCTAAAATGCACATACATCTATGTAAAAATAAAATATGTTTATCAGGTGTGTTTGCCCAGAAAACATATATATATAATATATAATAATTTTATAAAAATTATAATAAGTATATAATTTTCTCTGGAAACATATAGTAAAATCTGTACAGTTATTGAGTGAAGAGAAAGACTGTATTTATAGTCTTCTTAGAAGAAATTAGCCTTGGTAGCCCTTTTGTTCTGCCTATTTATTTACTGCCATGTGGATGTATTATTTTCATAATAAAATAATTTAAAACTAAGAAGTTCCTTATACAAAAGAAAAGGTCACAAAGTGCTCTATTTCTTGCTCAATAAACCCTGACTGCATGAATCTGTCTGAGCCCAGAAGCTGGGAAAGGTAAGAAGGTGGATGAATCCCAATTGGCTCAGACTGTGAATGCAGGAAGCTGAAACGATGCTTGTCATCTGGGAAATGAGGTTTGAAATACTGACAAAACTAGAACTCTTAATTTTTTTTTTTTTAAAAGGTACCAAGATACTGAGCAATTGCGATGTTCTCTTGTATGCTTCCAGAACATCTCTGATTCTCATCTTGAGGAGCAGGGTTACAGAGACTATTTCTGATGGCCTCTGACACTTCTCAAGTGACACACTCTCCACATTTGACCACTGTTAAGTTGTCTGAGAGCCAGAGTGCCTTATGGTTCTTCAAAGCCCAGGCAAGTATCAAAACCAAATAAAATAAACCGGAAATGGAGATTTCCCAAGGTCAAAAACTCCAGGGTTCTCAGAGAGACTCAGTCTAAAGCCTCTTTCAGACTTGAAATATTAGGACTCTTTTTTTTTATTTCAGTTCTGAATAGGCACAGGGTCGGGATTCAGATCCAAACTCTATTACTTACGAGTATTGTTATATGATAAATTACTTAACCTTCCTATATCTTGGTTTCTTTATCTATAAAAATCAGAAATAAATAGTACCCTCTTGGCATGTTTGTGGTGAGAATAAAAACATAACTGGCATGGTTACTGTCATAGAATAAGTCGATGATGATATTAGTGTTGGTATTTTAGTATTTCTCTTCTACAAAAAAATTATGTCTTAGATGTATATAATATTCACATTTTCTGTAATATCTGGATTAGAGCTAGTAAAATGGTTTCATTTTCAGTTTGTCAACTCTATTTTTCTACCTCATTCATAGTTGAAGGGAATGTGGCAGATGATAGATGGCCTGTGTTATCATATGATCTCACTGGGACAGCCCAGTCTTGGTGATGGTTAATGCTGAGTCTGACATCCAGTGCTTCAACAGTTACCATTGAGGCCATAAGGCTCTGCCACTTACAACAGCTTCAGATAGTTTTTGGTTTTTTCACCAACTGTCTAGAAGCTTTGGGAACCATATATCCCATACTGGCCAAATTGCAATATTTTGTTCCACTGTCCATGTGAGTAGATGCTAAATGGCCAGGTCATAAGACATAAAAATAGGGATATCATATCAATAGCCTAATGTTATAAAGAAAGGGAATTATAATTTACTGAGTACTAAATGAATTATTGAGAATAATTTATTGTGCCAGTACGCTTCATATGTCATCTCATTTAATTTTCATAAGAAGACTTAAAAGCACAGATTATAGTGCATATTGTGAAGAAGAGGCAATTGATGTTTAGAATGTTTACATTCATTGTCACACAGATGGTTGGTGTCATGACTGAGATTCAAACCCAATTTTACATGGTGGCCATATTTTTTATTCTTTCTACATGTGTGCATAGGAAGATATATCTGGTTTTGGACACATTTCTGATCATACCCAGAGTAAGTTGTGAGAGAGGATACACAAAACATTCAGCTTACTTACTCGGGTTTGGCGAGAGCTAAAGTCATCACAATCTTTGCTGATTAATGTCACTTTCTCTGGATATTTCTGTCAATCAATAAGATATTTTGCATATAGCAACATTGGAAGCCTTTAGTGATTAATTTGGTATTAGCAATGCTCAAAATATAATAATACCAAAAAACACATTAATTAGACCATTTTCAAAAGAATGTGATTATCCAGATCTTTCAGAAATGTAACTGTGGAAACAGATGCCACACAGTTAATGATTAACAACAGTGCCTTTGCTTATCAGCAATTATTTCCCCCACCACCACCACACCGCCCAGGAAGCATGCTGATTAGCCAAGGACACTCAGTCTGGCTCACATATAGAGGGCTGGGTCTCCAGCCAAGTTTCATGGCAACTCTGTAAATAACAATATGTTCCACAGACCAGATTCCTAGCCTGCAGGCACCATTATATCACATTTCCCAGCCCTGCACATTGGCCACTGCCCATAGACTCAGAGCTTGGAAGAAAGTCAGTTGGAATCAGAAGGAACTTCTGGCTTGGCTAAACTACTACTTCAGATAAGTGAGCAAGACAGTATGAGAACTACATTTCTAAATAGCCAAAGAATCTCCATTGCTCTGTTGCTATTAGTAAGTACTAGGAAAAAAAAAAAAAAAGCACAAAGTTGTCACCTTCAGAGATTCAGCATGAGAAGATCACAGTCAGAACTCAGTGCTTCCATGGACAACTCTTTGCTAGTTAATTAGCCTCTCTCACACTTAGATGTCACCTCCAGAAAGAAAATGGGTAGGATTAGCCACTGAGTAGAGTTGTTTTGAAAGTTTATCACTAACAGGTAAGAAAGTGTTACTTCAGTCTGGGACACATCTGTGGAAAATTAATTTTTAAGATGGATTCCCTCTTTAACCCTCACCTTCCCAGTTTCCAAGTGATGTAGGCACTTAGGAAACCCAATTAGACTCCCAAAGCTTTAGGTGATTTCGTAAGTTCCACACTTGATAATGACCTCGCCTTGACTGTTTCCTCTCCCAGCTTTTCTCCATATGTCTTTCGAATAGCATTCGCCAAGATGGCAATGTATTTATAAAGTGCTTCGTGTGTTTCAGCTCCTGTGCTAGGCATTACTTTCACACTTCCTCCTAAGATCACCTGGCTCAAGTGCAAACACGTTTGTTGCTTCTGAGATTGACTGAATGTCTTTGGAAATACACCCTATTACTATATAAGGTGCATTCTATACTAATGAGATCAGTTAACTACTTCACCACATTTTACATTATAAGGAAACCAAGGACAGAGGTTTTAAATGATTTGCTTCACCTCCCACAGGGGACTAGGCCAGAAGTAGAACGAGAAGTAGAACAAGGTCTCCTGATACTTACTGAATGTATAGGAAGTACGAGAAACTCATTTACCATTTTATCTGACTGAAATTGGTATTTGTGAGGAATTTAGTGGGCTATATCTATGCCACCATTTACTTTTTCTGCTCGAAAACAGTAGCAAATTTTCTTAAAGCATTTAAATCTTCTGAAATGACTGAATCAAAAGACAGAATTTCCAATCTTTTGAGACTCGATTCGACCGTGACAAGTGTTGAGTATAAATAGAATACCAATATTAGAGCCCCATAATGTCTCCTTAACATTCTTCTAAAGCAGAAAGTCTCCCTGTACATAAGGCTTAAGTCTCCCATTTTGTTTAAAACTAGGAGGTTGAATTCTAATGAAATTGTACCATTCCCAAACTCCTTCCAAAGGCCAATCACTTTCAAGGGAACTTCTGCGTCCTGGTAAAGATATAAGTCAAGTCTGAGGTATGCTTAAAGTCCATTGGCTAATAACTTCCAATTTTGGTTTATACCTCCAGTATGTATCTCTAAATTCAACTTCTGAAGTCTTTATCCACATCATAGAGGACTGCTGGATAGTTCCCCTAAGAGGTCTCACTGTACAAAACTAAAAAGATCATCTTTTCTTCAGTTATTTAGAAACTCTCCCTGACTTCCTCCTCCAACAATGAAAAATTCCCAGTGAGTTCAAAACTGTAATATTCTGCTTGTGTGTAGGAGTTACTCTGTCTTCAAATTCTACTGTTTTTACTTTTCCATAATCTTTTCCTATTTGATTATCTTTGAGTCCTGTCCAGTCTAAACTAGTCTAGTTTAGCAAGAAGAGTCTTCTGTCTAGAGTCTCAGCCTTTTGTTCCCCTTTTTAGTTATCCAATTTATGTGTTAAAGCTGATTAACCTTTTTAAAGCCTCCTTTGATCCTTTCTCTGTCCAAAACACTTAGTGTCTTCTAGATGTCTACAAAACAAATTTCACAGGCCTAGGCTATCATTCAAAGTGATAATGGTTAAACGTCAAATTACAATTCCAAACTTTCCATCTAAACTCAATTTCTTTCCATTCCCATTTCCACCAAATATTTTTCCATGGCTACTGTGTTCCCTCTGAGATGGAGTGCTTTCTTATATCAGGTGTCTAACTCATATTCATTCTTCTAGATCTAGCTTTAAGAGAATATTTCCCAAACCAGCAAGTCCAGCTACCCCACCTACTTCCCATTCCAAGCTGAAAATAATCTTATCTAAATCAGAACACCCTAAGTTTCCATTTAGGGCAATCATAGATTCATTTAACAGAATAGCTTTTATGGGTATGCCTTATCTCTTCGACCATTGTCAGAGCATGGAGAGTAGGAAGCATCAATCATCAATCCCTGACCAAAGGATAAATGACTACGTGATACTGATAACAGATGATAATAATTATTGACATATATTGATTACTCACTGCATGTAGGCACAGAACCATTCCACTGAATCATCAGTGACACTTTTTGAAGTAGGTGCTGCTATTATTTCTATTTTACAGATTCAAAAACTAGATGTTAGAGAGTTTAAGTACTTGACTGCAAGCATTAAGTGTATGGCAACAAAATATGTCCCTTTTCCACTCCATTCAATGCCTTGCTAAGATAGCAGAATTTAAAACCCAGTCATCTAAAAGCCTTTTCAGAATGGCAGGGTAACAATTAGAAATAAACAAACAAAAACTCTTGAGAGAGGCTTTCAGGTCTTAAGATTACTTCTTCCGAGGCAACAAGGCAGAGAATATGTTCTTTTATCAAATGCCACTCTGTTACCTGTGGCTAGCACACCCACCCAGGATGACAGCAGCAGTCTTTTCCATCATTTTATTTCTCTCCTCACAATGGACAGCTTCTCCTGAATTTGTATGAAAGCTCCGCAGACAAGCATACGTTTGCCATACCAGAATGTAGATAACTAGAGCTGCAGACAGCTATTATGTGGCATCGAAAATCCCGGGGCCTTGTCTAAAAACTATCTCACAGAAGTCAGCTCTCCTGGTAAGCTAGATTTTCCTATAATAGTAAGGAGTTTGGATATTTTAAAACAACCCTCACTTCTCAAAAATAATCTAAGTGGCTTCTTTTAAAACCTTCTGTCAAATGACATGATCTTACGATAACATTCAGTATTTCCAACAAGGATTTAAAGAGAAATTGCAAAGGGTACTTGACCATTACAAAAAGAATGAGTCAAATGTGTATTGTGTGCATACTGTGGCTGTTAATGAAAATTTCTTCCTATTAAATTTATAAAATGGTTCCATTATCTATTATATCTTTAAGTCTCTAAAAAACAGCTATGTATAAAAAGAGGATCTAGACGGACAGAGTTTTTACAATATAATGATCTGTATAGTCTCTTGTTCTAAATCTCATTTAAAAGTAAATAAAGAATGAATAAACTGAGGTATTTTCAATGTGAGTGGCATCTACAGGAAAGATTCAAGAGAAACTCACTTATTCATTCATTCAAACATTTATTGAGTATGTGAATACCTGGACCTAAACATAAAAGAAAGAAAGCACAGTTCCTGTCCCAAAAGATGTTTATGTAAATGGGGAAGATAGACAAGAAAATGGAGCATTGCGAGTATGTCTTGTAAGGGCTGAAAAGAATGAAGAAGCAATGTTTCTATCTCAAGTTTAGTAGCTAAGTTCTTTGTGAAGGTAAATTGCTTTAGAACCAACCAACTTTTAGGTGAACATTTAATGTGCTATGGAGATGCAATGGCAATCACCGCCATTTTTTTAAATGCAAATATGAACTCAGAAATATAAAACACCCTCTTAAAATGGAAACTAGCTCTCAATCAGTAAATTTCCTCTGCCATCTAAGTTCTTAAAAATATTTTAAAATCAGAGTGAATGTTTGCCATAAGAACTCTCTTATTATTCTAGAGCCCCAGAAGAAAAGATGAAAGTACCGTCTTCAAGTTTTTAAATACCTATTAGAAATTCTTATATTTGAGTTGGTTTTAAGGTTTGTTTTGATAACTACTTCAAGTAATAAATCAATGGCTAGTGTGAAAATTAATGATCATTCACAAATTGTTAGTTAATGAAATCAATGATAAACTTATCAAGTTTCTCACTTTGAATCTATTTTATTTCCATTTATAAAATTCTTTGTGTAACCTTTGGTATTTAAGATGGGAAACTGTCTCATCTTCCAAATGAAGCAGTATATGAATAAGATACTTTTGAAAGTTTCTTGAAACTTGAATACAGTTCAAAGATTTGGGGTGTTGTTTCTTTACTTTTGTTTTCTGTGATTTGCTAAGCACTATGACAAAATATTTTGTCATTTTATCTATTAAACAACCTCTTAGAATTATTCCTGTTTTACTCAGGAAGATACAAAATCCTAGGTTAATTTTTCCCCAAAGCTCCAACAGCTAGTAAAGAGCAACAGGAAGTTGGCAATTTCCACATAGCAGAGGTGACAGTTGAACTGGAGAATGAATACAAATTAAAAATTGTCAGAAAAGAAAAAAAAATTTTAGAGAAAACAAATGTGAGCAAGGCTCTGAGATACAAAATCTTAAAATAATATTTTTTAAGAAATTCATAAAAGACTATTATTTCAAAAAATTGGTTCGAGGAGAGGGCCATCAGATGTGTGTCTGTGGAACATCACTTTGTCAGAATTGTGGGGGATGACTAAACGTAAGAGAGTCCAGCAATACTAGGGCATAATAGGAAAAAAAAAGGAAGTATCTCATATTCTTCATTAATAGTAACCACATATCCAAGTTTGCCCTGGTCAGTCCCAGTTTATGCCTGTTGTCAGATGTAATTATTATTAGCACCCCTTTCTCTCTCAAAAGTGCCCCTGTTTGAATGATAAATTATATAGTCACCCTACCAATTAACAAACTAATAGAACATATGGCAACAATCACCATTCTGGAATCTCAAGCAAATTTCACCAAGCCAGCTGTCTTTGTCTCTGACTTATGGACAGGTGAAGTTTGGTGTCAGAGATATTATTGCCTTGTAGGAATTATTAGGAGATCTCTGAAGAATAATGACTGTAAAACAACAAAATGTCATCAAAGACCATGATAACTTTAAAAAGAAAGAGGTAGATAAAATGTCATTAAACATGTCCTGGACAGCTCCCTTCATCAGCCAGAACAAAAGCAAGACATAGAACAATATGCAAATTTGGTTCCTCTGGGTGAACAAATCATTAAAATCTGCAAAAATGCTGAAATAAACATTTTTAAAATTTTCCTAAAAGTAATCTGGGGGAATTTGGGGATGTTTTTATATTTTTATCTTGTTACTTTGGTAAATAGATAGGTAGAGTTTAAAATTCAAGAGTAAAATGATTATCTGGATGAAAAAATTATATCTTTCTTTCTGATGTTTTATTTCTTACACTGTGAAAAATCTCAATATACATTACTTTTCTTTAAAAAAGAAAAAAATCATTGGGTATTTAGGGATTTTTTCTCCTCTTAGAATGATGCAAAAGATAGAAGGCATCTCTATCTAAATTTTCCCTTCCAAAAATCTACTCATATTCTCAGACACCAAAACTGCACTCAAAGGACCAAGATCTAACAAATTCTTGACCTATCTGATAGCACAGTGATATAACATCTTTTTACAATAAAAGAAAGTGAGAAGAGTTTAATGAGAGAGTATATATCTAGAAACTAATGAATACTGTACAACTCTATCTAAATGTAAGATATTTTAATTTTGGTTAAAGTGCCATTGCCCACTTGAAACTGCCACATCTATTCCATTTTAATTTAATCTCTGTTGTTTTCCAGAAGAAGTGAACCCGTTAGAACTAAACTTCTCAGTGGTACAATTAGGAAGCCGTGGAAAGAGGTTCAGAATAATAATTTCAAATCAGAGCTAATTTTACAGACTTCACACACTTCCTTAAACAGTGTAATTTCAAACAAGCTTACAATTCTCTTTGAATCTTGATTACTAGTCTTTAAATTGGGTTCTGCACACTTTGCTTCCTGAACTATATTTCACATTTTTCTATTCTTCCTCCTGGTTTGTCCTAATAAATTCAGTCTCTCTAGTTCCTTCCCCAAAAGCAATTTATATTAAAATCTTTGATGTGCAGAAGAGCTACTGATATTGATCAATTAACTTCCAATGTCTGATGTGTTAGAATGGGCATGAGAAATATGTTATATGGAAAAATCGTATGTTTAATGCATATCTTTACCACTGACATTGAAATAAGTTCCAATGGTGAAGTGATCTGCTTTTATTTAAAAGTTTCTTATTTGGAGATGTATGGATGAGATTCAAAACATCTGTGAATCTCTTGAAAATTCTGCTGTCTGTGTTGTAAATATGTTTTTTAGTACTTGAGAACTACTCCTTCAAATGAATGTGAACCATGAAAACTGCTTACACAATTGGGAATTTAGACAGGGTTCTGAAAATTGTCCGATACGAATACAGACAAGAGCTGATTTTTTTACAATGATGAAAAGCGAATAAGACTATCGAAATAAAGGCAGCATGGTCTAGAGGGAGAAGAACAGTGCTCACACGGAACACATGGCATGTACTATCCTATGAGCCTCCCAAACCTCACGATCCCCACTTCACTGAGAAGAAAAAAGTAGCATATTTCTAGTCATCCTTTGTCACAAATACTCCATCCTTTGCTGGGGATGCATAAATGAGTCAGTTAATGAAAATGGAAAATTCAGCCTTCCTGCTTTCTAGCACGAGTCATGAAATAAGCAAGCTTACTTAAGAAATGGAATGTTTGTGAGTGACAGAGATTAAAGAATCTGTGTCAAACAGGTTCTGAAAAGGACTTTTATATCTGTGAATAAAAATACTTTTCCTTCCTTGGTGGTAGGGGGAGTTTATTTGTTTTAAAATATATAATGACATCTTACTAGATAGCTGGAGTGCAGGACTTGTCACTTATAATCTCGTTTTAAATGAATTAAACTACCCATCTTTTTTTGTTAACCTGAACAGAATGCAGTCACTGTGCTTGTTTCTGGTCAGTTCTTAAGAGGAAGAATGTGAAGTCATTTAATCTTTCCCAGAGTCTCCTTGACTGTATCTAAACTACTTTTCTATAAATGCCTGAAGATTTTTAATTCAAATCTACATTTAGCAAGATATATAGCAGCCCATTTGACAGCAATTGGGACACACACCATGACAAGCTCTATAAAGAATGTTGAAAGTCTTGCCAGGAAAAGAGCAAGTGGTGCCTGGCTGTTTCTAACTCTCAGAAATTGAGATTTAATACCATCTGACATTCGAGCATTAAAATTCAACTCAGACTTGTAAGAGTTGCTCTCATTTAATTTTTGGTTTTGCTTAAGAGTAGAAAGTGTTTGGACAAGCCCTGTTTAGGTCTAAAATTTTATTACCATCTGAATTTTCAAACTAGATTTCTTTGGGTTGTACTGGAAAGTAATTAATTGGTATTCTACTAATACCAATTGCTGAAAATAATTACCATCTGAATTTTCAAAATAGATTTCTTTGGGTTGTACTGGAAAATAATAGGTGGGCTTTTTATTATTATTATTGGTTTAGAAGAAGAAATGTTAAGTTCTTCAGTCTCAAAATCATAGGAACATTATGCAAAAATTGGAAAAACTCCAAATGGTCATTAGTGGAAGGACTGAAAAATAAATTGTGGTGTATTTGCACAGTGAAATAATATAAAGCATTGAAAAAAATCAGCAACCGTATGCAAAATAAACTTAAGGACAATGACCCCATTTATATAAAACATAAAGCAGACAAATTGACTCTCTGCTGTTAGAAGTCAGGGTTGCCAAGACAGTGGTTATGCTTGGGTCGGGGGAGGGTTAGTGACTGTGGAAAACCATGGAGGGAGGAGTGCTCATGGGGTGCTAGTAATGTTCTGGGTTTTCATCTGGGGCTACATACATAGTTGTGTTCAGTTTGCGCAACTTCAGTGAGCTATATACTTGTATCATGTGTATTTTTGTATATATATTATACTTACATAAATTTTTAATGTTAAAACATAGCTACTCCTTCTTGATTTGGTTAATATCAGCTTAGATATTTGGTTAGATATATATTTCTACTTCTTGAAGGCAAAAACCAAAGCCCTTACACCAAAAAATTTTGCAACCTAAAGAAGCAGCTCAAAACACACCCTCTCTCATTCGGAATAATTTTAGGCAGGCTTTTAGTGTTCTACTAATATTAATATTAATGATAATTTAGTTTCTAACAAAATTTGCATTATGTATTTTTTTTATTATTGTTATACTGGATTAGGTCCAATGAGTATGGCATGCTGGCATTTGAACTACTTTAATGTCACAAACATTAAAAAGTGGGACTTTTGAAGTTAGAGAAAACTAGTTTTGAATTCCAGCTCTGCTGTTGGCTTGTGTTAGGATATTGTGCAAAATTACTCAAGCTCTCAGAGCTTCGGTATCCCCATCTCTAAAATGAGAATAATTATCTATCCACATGGTACATGAGAGTTAAATGAGACAAATTATGGAAAAGACTTAGCCCAGACCCACCTTTTACTTCAGAACTCAAAAAATGGTACATAGTTTCCTCATTATAAGTATTATGTATATATGATATGTACTCCATTAAAATTATTATATATTATTCTAATCACTCTTGAAACTAAATTTCAGCCATGTTTTAAAATAGGGGAAATAGTGACCACACACAGAGACACACAGACATAATGTGTTCAATTATTTATTCAAAAAATTTTATTGAGCTTCTCCTTTGAGCACTTTTCTATGGATTGTAAATACAGATATGAATCAAACAGACATAGTCCTGTTTACATGCGGCAGTTTTAAATCTAGTTGTGTGTGCAGAAAATTGTGATTTGTGTAATTAAAGTATGCTTTATGCTTATGTTTTAAAACCAGAAAGCAATGTACTCAAGTACAAAGCAACAACTGAAGAAATACTAGACTGAAACAATGGCCCATTTCAACAATTAGAATGACATTTATAAGCACTCACACTCTACAGACTTAGAATTTCAGTCTGACACTGAACTGTTAATCTTACTGTTATATATAACATAGCATCTATTATGTAATACATATTATATATAACAGTAAAAGAGTTAATATTAATTCAGAGTTAAATATATTATACAGATAGTTCCCAACTTATGATAGTTCAACTTAAAATTTTTTAACTTTAAGATGATACAAAAAGCACATTCCATAGAAACCACACTTTGAATTCTGATTTTGTCCCAGGCTACTGATATGAGGTGGCATAATGCTGGCCACCAGCAGCTAGCCACAGCTCCCAGTCAGGTACACAATCATGAAGGCAAACAACCAATACTCAACACTATACTGTGTTCCAACATTTTTGAGATATTGTGTTCTAAGCATGTTTAAGGTTGACTAGGCTAAGCTATGCTGTTCGGTAGGTTAAGTGTATTAAATGCATTTTCGACTTATGGTATTTTCAATTTACAATGGCTTTATTGGAATGTGGTCTCATCATAATTCAAGGAGCACCTGCATATTATTTTATATATCGTATACATACATGCATTGTGCATTTGATAGATGAGAGAGAGAGAGAATTTGGTTCTAATAAATGCAGTTTCAGTAAGCTCACAAAGAAATGGTCCCTAAAATTTACCTACCACAGAGATGACTTCTGTCTCATATGACTATTCTATACACGTCATAGCACAGCACCAAGAACATAATGGGCATGTGATAAATATTGTTAAGCAAATGTAACATATTTGTGCTGAAGAAAACAATGTGATGGTACCTTAGCTTAGTTTTCAATATGCATCAGCATCCTCCTTTGTAAAAAATTGAATTCAGTTTTGATAACTTCTGAGTTAGTTTCCAAAATAGACATGCTCACTTCAAGATGTTTTCCTACTGAAATGTAGGCTTAAATGTATGAGTTTTGGCTGGGGAGTCTGATATCTTCAGATAATTAAGTCATTTGCATTCTAACTCTATTTCGCCTGGATAATTTCTACCACATTGGAGACTGGTCGGGGCAGAGAAGCCTTTCCCTAAGATTTTGCTGAGATGTAAAATGTAGAATAATCTATGATTTAAGACACTAAATCAGAAACTGAACCAAACCACAATTTAGCATGTACCTGCCTTTTTATTTTTATGTCACTCTTTCTGGGAAAAAAACAACACACAAATATTGAGTAGTATTGAAAAAAATTGTATTGCAATGGGTTTTTCCAAATGCTTGCAATGCCATCTAAATTTTGATAATCTGTTGTAGGCTTTAAAAAAAACCTGTCTGGCATCATGTCCTTACACTAATATCACAAGCAGAAAATATTAACCACATCACAAAACTGCAATGAAAAAAACATATATGATCACTTCTAGTCAGTATAAACATTTTAAATAATGCATAGCAAAGATGTTATATGAAATCCATTATTCATGGCTTTTCTCATACATATATTTGAAAATGGAATGGTACTGGTTGCCCTGAGAATTTGTGTCATGATGTGTTATGTAGTTCATAACTTTCTACTCTGACACACTTTTTTCGCCTAAAAAGAATTCTCTAATTGGATTGTCAGTCATTTATACATTACTTTCTGCCTACCTGGGAAATGACATGTTCCCTTTAACCATTTTCTTCCCCATTTCCGCTCTTTGAATACTGACTGCCTTTGGCTCTCTCACCTTACATACACATCCTTCCACTTAGAGATTGCTTTTCTTATGCTAAACATAGGGTTTAAGATCTAATTGTATAACACTTGAGATTACTTAGTCAAGGATTGTTTAAAAGCAAGTTAACAATATGCTATATTTAACAGGAAAACTAGCATTTTTGATATCTCTAATAATAGTAACAATAATAACAATGATCATGAAATAATATGACCAGTGACAAAACTTCAATTCAATGCCTCGACTTGAATTATTTTGCTTTTAAATATATATATTATGTAGTATTATATACTATAACATACTTATATATTACATACTATTTAAAAATATATATTTTATATAGTTATATATGTGTGTGTATGCATGTATAAACATAAGAAAAATCTGGAGAAATTCTAAAGCGAATTTCGCCCCCAACTATAGTTATTCATTTAGGATTAAACTCATCACTTACTGTCATAAATTTCAAATAAATGCTCTCAGATTGTACTTAAAAGGAAAAATAAATGTAAATTAGAAATTTAATGGATAAGTACAAAGCAAAAAAACTCATTTAAAATGGTTTTGAGTGGTTATAATAATGTAGCAGTTGATTCGATTAATTTATTGAAATTCTAAAAATTTTATGCAAGAACTCTGATGAATGCTGTTGAGAATCAGAAGATGAACAGGTACAGAATAAAATGTGCCCTCAAAGAGAAATGTAACCTTTTAGAAAAGATATGTACACAGGCTACAGAAATAAAATACGATATGATAATGCAATAATGAACATAATTCTTTATGTTCAAAAGTAGAGATTAAGGACCATAAAGGGACTTTCATGAGGGAAGTTGGCATTTGTGCTGGCTTTCAAAAAATCAAGGAAATGTTATTGGTAGAAAGAGAGGGAATTCATTGGGGCGAAAGAAACTGTGAACAAATACATGGCAGTAAATATTGCAGAAGAAGCTACTTACCTAAGCAAATAAGGCTACAGTGTTAGAGGTCAGAGTTCTGGATAAAGCTGTGAGTGTAGATAGAGACAAAAAATGAAGAACCCCAAATTATAAACTATAAATTTTAACCATTATTTTGAAACCATGTGGAGACATTGAATGTTTTAAAACCAGAAAGCAGTGTACTAAAATTGGTACTTTAATGGATGAATTCAGGGGAAAGACCAGTTAGAGGAATCTTCACAGTTTTACGTCAGATACTATTGCCTGAACTAGGTTAGGGACAACTGGGATGGAGAGAAGAGAGATGCCCAATAATAAGGAGTGGAATATATTGTCACACCATTTTGAGTAAAGAGTCATGGCCAACAAAAGACACATCTGACAAAGGAATGTTATCCAAAACATACAAAGCACTCTTAAGACACAACAATAAGAAAATAAACTCAATTAAAAAATTGGCCAAAGACTTTATCAAACACCTCACCAAAGAAGATACACATATGACGAATTAGCATTAAAAAAACGCTCCACATCACAGGTCATCAGGAAAATGCTAATTAAAACATCAATGAGATACTACTCACTTTATAGCTATTAGAAAGGCCAAAACCTGGACTGATGACTACAGCAAATGCTGATGAGGATGTGAAGCAATGGAATGGGAATGCAAAATGGTATAGTCACTTTGGAAGATAATTTGGTAGTTTCTTATAAAACTAAATATACTCTTACCTTAGAATCCAATAATCATGCTATTTATGCAAAGGAGTTGAAGACTTATGCCCACACAAAACCTGCACATGGATGTTCATAGCAGCTTTATTCATAATTGCCAAAAGTTGAAGCAACCAAGATGTCCTCCAGTAAGTGAATAAATAAGTGAACTGTGGTGCCTCCAGATTGGATTACTGTTCAGCACTAGAAAGAAATGGGCTAACAAGCCATGAAAAGACATGGAAGAATCTTAAATGCATATTACTAAGTGAAATGAGCTAATCTGAAAAGGCTACATACTGTATGATTCCAACTATATGACATTCTGGAAGAAAAGGCAAACTAAGGAGACAATTAAAAAAAAAAACAGTGGTTGCTAGGGGTTGGTGTTAGAGAGATGAATGAATAGGCTGAGCACAGAGGATTTTTATGGCAGTGAAATATTCTGTATATTAGTGGATATATGTCATTATACATTTATTTAAATCTACAACATGTACAACACTAGGAACAAACCTTAATGCAAACTATGGACTCTGGGTAATAATGATATGCTAACGTAGATTCATCGGTTATAACAAATGCACCAGTCTGGCAGAGATGTTGATAACAGGGGAGGCTATGCATGTGTGGGGTCAGGAGATATATGGGACATCTCTGTATCTTCCTGTCAATTTTGTTCTGAACCTAAAACTGCTCTGAAAAAACTGTCGCAAATTTTTAAAAAGTCACAGCCACCTACTTGTATAGCATGTTTTTAGAAGTAAATTTGGCCACACTGATTAGCCAAGATATGCAGTCAAATGCATCCACTTCACTGCTTGCTCATCCTTCAGAATTACTGTTAGAAAAGTCAAGAGCAAGTACTCTAAATCCTTTATTTCTTTAGTGTCACTTTCCAGTATGTAGAAAATACACTACTCCTGGAGAAGGCTCATATATATGACTAACAAGCTGCCTGTTGACTGACTCCTGTGGAGTCATTTTATGTGAATGCCTTAGTTCCAAGATGAGTCTGTGTGAAAGAATTGAGGACATCTGGGGAAATAGATTGACAAATATATGTAGACTGACACACTGGAGATGATCCAGAATCTAGGAAGGTTAATTTTAGTTTATTTTCTAAACAAACAGTGGTCTTCTAGCCTCCCAGAGTATGTGAGCACGAATAAGAAATTCTAAGAGCTTTGCGGCTGGATTATATGTCATGGAAAATGCCATTCTATGGAAAATGCTACTCCTATGTCCCACCTCTGTGACCACGAATAAAGGCCCATTGATTATAGATATATTATAGTAGATCTGTAAGGAACTTTCTATTTATAGACCATCTGACCCTTCCTTTTTCTATTTGAACCCTGGAACACAGAATGTGAGGGAATTTGTAAAAGTGCCCACAACTACTCAGTGGCAGAGCTGGGAACAGAATCCAAAGCTCTTGATGCCATTTCAGCATTATTTCCATAGAACACATAGGCATTCATATTTCCAGGGACTCTTTGTGTCAATAAACAGGTTAGTTCGTATCATTCTGTCTTTGGTCAACCCTGGAATCTGACTTCCAAAATACAGCAATTCACATTCAACTCAAAAGATAATATACTCCTTAGAATGAAGCCTCCCTTGGAAAGTGTATTTCCACTGTGCTGAATTTGAGGATACCCAGTCTCAATGATTTCATAGAAACATTTTCTCATCTGAATTTGTGTTTTAAAGTCCGGTTACAATTTGCCATTTCCAAGGGATTTTTTTTTCTTTTTTTCTTTCTGATACTTGGATTGGCAAATCATACTGCATCCATTTTGGAGCTAAATAATAAAAAAAAAAAAAACATTTGGGCATACACAAAAGAGGTTATTGTTTTGGAAAAGGAGCACTAGAAATCATGTCCAAGTTCTTTGACGGAGAAGTCATGGTTCTTAGCCCAGAACCATGACCAATAAAAGCATAATAAAATAAGTAATGATCAAAAAGATCTTTTTCCCAAAGCAAGTCAAAACTCAGTTTTGATACATGGCTTTCCTAGCTGCTACTTTAGATCACTAGCACACAATGGACAGGTCTTACCTTGTTTTTCACAATTCACTTTAATTTGATAGACATGTTTATATTTTCCCTCAGGTATCCGATTATATTCTAGGGTTCCAGCCACAGGAACGGCACAGCCCACAACCCTTTTACTGAAGAATCATTATCCTTCATCTAGAAGTCTCTATCTTTGACTCACTTTGTAGTTTGGGGGGAAGATATTCAATGATCTTGTTGAAGGTAATCATTCAACAAGCCAGAGGATCAGGGAAATAAATCCTAAAGATCAACATGACCTTGATACAAGGTGGTCAGTATTTTATACAAATTGTCTATCAGCAGATTAATAAATTCAAATGGGATATCAAAATTTTGGCTTTTATAAGGTAATCATTTGTGTTAACTTTAATGAAGATGAAACGAAAGAATAATATTAATTTGTTGCTTATTGTGACTTTTATTTAATTCAATCGTAAAAGTCAGGACTCAAAAATTCCAAAAGTAACTGTGAAAAAGAGGTGGGAGCAGCTCTATTCCAACTGAGAGACTGGAAAACTCTAATGGCGTGGTTTCAAAGACAACTATGCTCAAAATATTTATGGAAGACACAAAAACTAAAGCCCCTCCCCCTTGCTTTACTGCTTAACTCTCAACATCTTTATCAACTCTTTCTGAAATGTGGCAGTGTTAAGTAATAATTTATTTTTTCTTTATAGCATTTCTTCTGCTCAAGATAGTGTTATGCAGAAATAATGGAATCTACATTAAAGAACAAGCATTAGAAAATAAAACGAACAACCCTCTTCCCCTCAAAAATAATGCTATTTTTGAGCAACCGTAGAACATACAACTATCATTCAATTTACATAACACAACCACCAGGTGTATGTGTGTATACATACATATTTTTAAATGGCCATCATTCATTAGCTCACAGAATGTAAATCTTAGCAGTGTATGAAAACATTTCTCAAAGTATGCATAGATGATACAGGCTCTGTTCATCCCTCTGGTGACCAAATCAAAATTGTGGCGGAAATGAGGAGCAGCAACAAGGAAAAATTGCCTGGAATCTTGATGAACAAGCCATACAACTAGGGAGAAATCCAAGAAAGCACCCTGTGACGGCAGAAGGCAGGACGGAGCGAGGACGCAGGGCTGTCCGACCCGAGCAGCTGAGTGAGACGGAGGCTGCGGCAGTGGCAGACGCCTCTTAAAGGGGCCACGTCCACGAGCAGATTTTCACAGGGATGGACCTGCTGCTCTGAGCATCAGAACCGATTTGGCTGAGCACAGGGGGCACCAAGGACTTACCAGGGAGACACTGTCAGAGTGAAGGCCAAGGTGAAACTCGTTCTGTACAGAAGTGCCAGTGGTATCCATTGAGCGGACACAGCGCTGCCATTGCTATGAGGTCATCAGCTGGATAACAAAGGTCACTCTGCCCAGAGGATTCCCTGAAACCCCACCTCCCCCAACTCATGGCACCACCCAAGCCACATCCAGGTATATCCTCAGCGAGTCAGGTGCTCCTTCTGAGCAGCACCTAGACTCACACTGGAGGCAGCTGGCCTTGGTTTCTAGCATGGCCTTTTGAGGCAACTATAAGCACAGCATCTGTGGATTGCTTGCTGAATCTTAACAGGTGGCCTTGGAGGGGCAGAGGCTTGAGCTAAATTTGGCCTGTAGCTGAGCCCCTCTCAGGACTGTGCCACTGGACACCTATTTCACAAATCCACATTAATAAGACCAGGAGACTTAGGAGCTTTGCTTACTACATAGAAACAGACACAGAAAGGCAACCAAAATGGGAAGACAAAGAAGCAGAAACCATATGAGAGAACAGAACAGAGATCCAGGAATAATGGAGTCAAGCAATCTAACAGTGGAAATTATAAAATGGAACCAGTCTGAAATAAAGAACATATCTGAGATGAGAAGTATATTAAATGGAATAAACAAAGGAATAAATAAAACTAATAAAGAAGAGGCTCACATGCCCTATCTAGAGGACAAGAAAGCCAGTCAGGACACTCAATCAGAATGGCAAGAAAAAAGATGTCAAGACTATAAAAATAATTTAAAGAGGATATGGGACATTATTAAGGCTCCAAATATTCATCTGATTGGCGTAACTGAAGAGAATCAAGATGTTGAACAGCTATTTGAAGAAATAATGATGGGAAACTTCCCTAATCTGGTGAAAGAAATGGATATAAAACTCCAGGAAGCTCAGAAAATTCCAAAAATCAGGATCCAAAGAGGCCCAAACAAAGACACAACATAATTAAAATGCCAAAGGTTAAATACAAAGAAAGAATATTAAAAGCAGAAAGAGAGAAACAGTTACTTATAAGGAAAAACCCATAAGACTGGCAGCTGATTTCTCAAAAGAAACTATGCAGGACAGAAAGACTTGGCAAAAAAAATATTCAACAGGATGAAGACCCAGGTTCTACAACGAAGAAAAATTTATCCAGCAAAGCTATCATTTTGAGTTGAAGGACGGATAAAGAGCTTTCCAGACAAAAATAAGCTGAAGGAATTTATCACCACCAAGCCTGTAATAAAGGAAATGTTGGAGGGACTTCTTTAAGAAGAAAAAAACATGTATCAAAAACAGGAATAAAGAATGGTAACAACTACATTCCTATCAATAAGTACCTCAAATGGAAAAGAATTAAGTGCTCCAACTAAAAGAGTGGATGAATGGAAAGGAAAACAAGACCCCTACATGTTGCCTATAAGAGGCTCACTTCAGATTAAAAGACAGACTAGAAGGAAGGGGATGGAAAAACATATTGCTTTGATGGACCTAGAATTTAAGTCAGACAGAGAAAGATAAACACTATACGATTTCACTTATATGCAGAATCTAAGGAATAGAAAGAACAAACTAATCAAAAACAGACTCACAAATATAGTGGACTATTTGATGATAGAGGGGAGGGGAGTTTGGGGGACTGGGAGAATGGGGTGAAGGGTTAAAGAAGTACAAATTAGTAGCTGATAAATGGACACGGGGTTGGGGAGCACGGCATAGAGAATACAATTAGAATGAATATGATGGCTAGGTGGAGGTTCAGAGGAGGGAGGGAGCAATTGCAGGGACCGTTTTACGAACTATATAGATGTCTAACCAATGTACTGTATACTTGAAACTAATTAAAATAAATTTTAAAAATTTCTAAAAAAAAAAAAAGAAAAAAAGAGAAATAACCTGACTCTTAAAATTATTACTGAAATTAATGATGTGTCTAGATAGACTGGGGTCTAAAATACAGAACATACTTTACTATTCTTTTTGTCGACTTCATCATGGACACATGCTTCGGCCTCAAAGTAATAGCTGAGGAGCCTAAAATTTTCCTGGTTAATTTTCTGCCATGCCAGTAGCCAGGAACGAAGAGTTCTTACTGAATATTTGGAATATTGTTTGTGATTTGAGGTATCTACCTCATCAATTATCAATTGATGATAACTCAAAAATTATCAATTTTCTACTTCTCTTAATGTGTTCTGAATGAAACTTTGTCCAGAGATAATAAGCACAGGCCATGATGAGTAACTCTTCTGTACTTTAATTAATTTACCTCTGATCAATTAGGACAGGTCAAAATAGTTAATTTAAAAACAGAAGAAATTTCTGACTATAGAGATAGACTCTAGGATTTATTATCAGTGTGTTACTGAGCATCTCTTTTTGTTTCTTTTTCAGAAAAAAAAGAGTGGATGATAATGTTTTACAATCAATCTGACTCCAGTTTTAACTTCTACCTGTAGCATTCTCATACTTACTGAATTGTTGTGATTTCAAATGTTTTGAACTCAGAAAAAGTTATGCAGTTAAGCCACATAAATTTCACCTCTATTTGGATAAGAGGGTTATGACATTTGGCCAATAAAGAGTTAAATATTTGTAGCATATCTTTTTTCTGAGATCTCTTTTCTGTAAAGATTTAAGGGTTCTCTGAGATAGAGTAATGATCTCTGATTTCTTCTCTATCTCTTTTACTGTTTCCATTTCGAATCTTTGATGCAAGCAAAATAAAAGGAAATGACAGGCTTTCAAGCTATTGTCTTACGACTTTCAAACAAGTTCCACATTTCAAATATTTAAAATGATCTTATGTATCTCAGTGCCATGGAATTTCAAACTTGAGTCTCTGCTTTTCAGAAGGTAAGGCCCGTCTTTCTTTTTCTTTTTTCCCCCTTCGTCATTGTCCTCTGTCATTTTTAACCACACTGCTGCCCAGTTACAGTGTGTTCTTCCAATATCTTTACTCTAGCTCCTTCCAGTGGTAAATCACGAATGTGCTGCAGACAGCAGAGATCCGGATCATTCTGATGCGGCAGGAGGGCAATGGTGAGTAAAGATTATCCCCAGTTCCTCTTGCTCCTGATTTTAAATTGAAGGTAAGATTCTAATGGAGCCTGAATCTAGAACTCAAGGTATTCGGAAACTGTAAAGCCACTTGGTTCACTTGGGCTTGGTACTTCTCAGACTATCCAGAGAAGGAGTTTCTGAGACATGTGGATGAAAATTTCCAAACCTTGGCAAAAATCCAGCACCACAATTCCATTAAGCACATGACACACTCATTTCTACAAACTGAAAGTTCCTTTGGGCTCTAGGGAAAATTGTGCTCTGTAATAAAGGCAGCAGGTGTTTTTACTAATGATCTTTTAATGGCATTTTTGATGGTTTTAATTAAACCCCAAATATTTCTGTTGGAAAAATAAAGGACAAATGGTTTCTAAGGCAAAATAAATAGTGTTTTTAAGGATACATTAAAAGAAGAAAACTGCATGTTGTCTCATTAAAGAAAGCAAGTCATGCCTTAATAAAGTCCAACTGGAAGTTTAATAATTGAGAAAAAGTTAAATCATTATGATGAGCTGATAAATGTTACTGTTAGAAAAAAGGTTAATAGATTTATTGAAGAAAGAATGTCATATCCTGGCCCTCACCTAATAAGAAACACAGTATGTATATTTATCACATTAAAGTATTTTGGTTAAATATATGTAAGTATATGAACAATGATAAGGTCTGCTATCAGTTATGAAGGAGATCAAGATCTCGGGCAAACCTGATTCCTTCTTTAAGAGATGATGATGAATGCCGGGTAGCTTCCGATAAACAAGAAGCTTCGTACTGGTATCTTTTGCTTGGCAAGTTAGACTAAGCGGATTCAAGACTACAGACAGGTTGGCATAGAGTCTGGGACATGGCAGGTAATTTATGATGTTTGATATTTACTCTCTGGTGCCACAAAGTCTCACCAAGGCCTATTTAGAGTAACATGCAGTAGAATATCCAAAATCTCTCCTATCCAACACTTTGATAGAAACAAACACCCCAGGACAAAAGAAAGGTCTCAGATTCATTTCTTCAGTCTCCCCAGAAAATGTGCTCTCCATCCTGTCGTGTGCACGGTTTCAGTGCTTCTTGAAGAAAAACTGGTGGCATGAACCCTGCCCATAGATCCTTTGGGGAGCCTCTCCAGTGAAGTTGGGCTGGGACCAGGTTGTTGTCATGTGTCGGTCACAGGTCGCAGGGTTCTGCTAACCTGTGGCTTCTGTGTTTATGAGACTTCAGGACCAACCCACAAAAGTGCTTTTGTCGCAGGAGAGATCTTTCTTAGCCACCAAACTGAGTAATACTTCCGCGGTTTAACCAAAACTGCAAACTGGCTCAAGTTAGAATACTCAGTTTCCTCATGGTGTATGGGAAAAAGTACCAACTTTGCATTATGATATCCAGAACCCTCCATATTCTGACCCCTGTAGCCTCTCTGGTCTCCTCTGTCTCCCCCAACCCAATATCCATTAATATCCATGCAAGCTCCACTAATATTCTGATACTTTGTTTCAGAAAAAAGGATCAAGAGGTTTTATACTGATGCACACACAATGATATCAGGCTTAGAATTCATTTCCTCACAAGATATATCCAACAATAGTCTGTGCATCCCTTAAGGCCCTTTTTAGATGTATTTCCTAACCTCTTTTTCCCTGTGTCTCAGTAAAGCTTTAACAATTACAGGCAGAAAAGGATAAGCTGAGGGCAGATAGGCATTACAGAGACCTCCCTTATCATCATTGTATTCCTCATCTTCTTCAACTTAAAGTTTGTGTTATTTAAGATAAAGCTAGCTATTGAATTAAACAAACCCCAGTATATGGCATGGCTCATAGGTGACAAAAGTTTATTACTCATGTGAAATTTTAGAATGGTATTTTTGATTGGGGCGGAGTCCTCCACAAATGATACAGGGACCAAGACACCCCCACTGGCCCCTCCATTATTATTTACATGTGACTTTCAAGGTTGCTATGCTCATTTACATCAAGCTAGATAAAGGGAGTCAGAGATGGAGAAGCCACGTCTGCTGTTTCTCCGTCTCAGCCCTACCTACATCACTTGTACTCAGATTCTACTGGCAAGAGTGAGTCATGTGGCCTCATCTCAATGCCAGTGCACTGGGAATTATCATCCCACCTGACTCCCAGCAGCAATTCCAAACTATGAGAGAAGGAACATTAATATGGATGGATAGCTTCAGGATCTGTCACATAGTTCATATTCTAATTAGTTTAAAGGGCAACATATGGCAGTTTCTCAACAAGTTAAACAGAATTACCATGTGACCCAGCAATTTCGCCACTAGGTATACACCCAGAAGATTTGAAAACAAGTGTCCAGACAAAAACTTACATACAGATATTCACATCAGCACTATTCACGATAACCAAAACGTAGCAACAACACAAATATCCATCAAAGGATGAATGGATAAACAAAATGCAATATATCCATACAACGAAATATTACGCAGCTGTAAAAAGTAATAAAATACAGATATATGCTACAACATGGATGAACCTTGAAAACATAATGATAAGTGAAAGAAGCCAGACATAAAAGGCCATCTATTTTATGATTTGATTTATAAAAAATATCCATAATAAGCAAATCCATAGAGACAGAGAGTAAATTTGTCATTGGCAGGGGTTGGGAGAAGGAAGATAGAGAGTGCGTGTTTAATAGGCACAGGGTTTCCATTTGGGATGATGAAAAAGTTCTGGAACTAGACATGACATTGTGAATATACTTAATGCCAATGAATTGCACCCTTTAAAACAGTTAAAACAGTAACTTTTTTAAATTATGTTTATTTTACCACCACTTAAAAAGGAAAATGTAGCATGGACTGAATCACGCCTTTAGCTTATTAGATTTTTATTATATTTAATGATATAAATATTAGCATAAAACCTCAAGCAAAGAGAATAGTTAGCACTATTCCTCATTGTTTCTTTTTCTTTGAGGATTTCATATTCCTTTCTTCCTTCAATGTAACAAATATTTTCTGAATACCTTTTTGGTTCTAGGCACTGGTCTGCATATTCACCCTTACCAATAACTCAAAAACTTGGGGAAGTCCCAAGGCATATTTAAAGAAGACACAGGTTCCAGGTAACAATACCATTTTATAATGCACCACAAAAATTGGAATCCTTGGTCCATTTCGTCATTAAAGATGCTTGACCACTGGAAGACTACTAGTGTGTTGATGCTTTTGTGATGTTGTCTTATAGCCAGTGTAGAATTGTCATATTATATCACATTCAGGGCCAGAAGAAAGGCCTTGCCAATCTGAACCTTACTAAACATCTGAACATTTATACTCTTTTTCACAACGCTATTATTCAGGACTTTGAAGAAAACAGAATCATCCCATAATTCTTTATGCAAACAAAAAAAGTGTGGCATCTTGATGATACGTAACAGAAAATCCAAAATCTATTTATATTTGGATTTGCATTTTTATTTTTTTCTTCATTGTCATTGCACATTTACTTTCCTAATCCTATTTTAGCTAAGTGAAATAGTAAATGTGGTTTATCATCTCAAATGACAAATGACAGCAAGAGGCCGTCTTAAGTGAGCTGACTGGCATATTGAGCTGGTAGAATTTAAATTTAACCGAAAAAAAAAAAAAAAAGGTAATATAATCTGAGAACTGGAAAGGTCCTTCAGAATAATTTAATTTGACTTCTTAATTTGCATATGAGAGCAAACTGAAACTCTATTGTGTGTATTTTCATCCATCATTTATAGTGATCATACGTCCTGGTATGGACCTATTGCCTCAGTGAATTAAGAATAGCATCTCCTTTCATTCTCAAAGATCTCCCAGTTTAGAAGATAAATTAGATGTTCATCTAGTCTGCATTATTTTTAGAATTATGGATCCCTTAGATAATATTACATAAACTCAGATCATCTATCCATAAAACAATGCATAGCTGTACATACGTACAAGGGTCTAGTTTACCACTAACCTCAAGTGATGAGTCTTTGATACAGAAGTCAGAACCAATAAACAGTATTGATCAATTCTTGGCCTCTGTTCACACAGCTAGTTAAGCAATGCTGCCTTATTAAATCTCCACACCCCGATGAGGTAGGTCTTATTGCACCCACCAGACAGGAGACTAGTCTATGATATGGACTGGTACAGTCTAGACTCAAACTCTGCCCTTCTTATCTACTGACCTTTTTAACATGAGAGGTGTACAGCACGGGGTCCCAGATACAGAGTCTTAGTTTATATCCTGACTGACATTGACTAGCTATGTGACCTCAGGCAAGACAATTAACTCACTTTGCCTCATTTTTCTAATTTGTGAAATGGAGGTGATATTAGAAGTATCAACTTCCTCCTGATTTGTGAGGATTACATAGAATACTATACCAGAAGTGCTTGGAAGTCTACCTGGGATATAGTAATCCATCAATAAATGTTAGATAACATTGCAAAACAACATTGCTTCTGTGTAATTACAAGCAAATGACTAAGTGAACACATAAGTAGATTTTTGCACATTATTTATGAACTGTTGCACAAAAACCAAGAGTTCATAAATAATCTAAGAAAACAGAAAAATAGGAAACTGCCTTCACATTATGCAAGTATCCTCAAAATATTTATCGTGTAAAAATGGTGATATGCATCAGAGATAGCAAAAAGGAGACTGAAGAATGTGGAACTATGACCATGTGTCCAATTAGGGTCAGAAAACTTTGCAGAGGACTTTTAGAGAAATGTATGAAACAAAATACCTTTCAACATATATACCATTTTAATGCCATTTTTCATACAAAAACCATCAATAACTTCAGTGGACTATCAATATTCAAATTCTGATAATGCAATTCCACTCCTTCTTTCTAAAATTATTTTGCATCATGTGAGGCACATTGTAGCTATATCTTCTTCTCCAGATTTATTAATTTCAAGGTATAGCCCTAGAGGTGAGTGTCAGTGACTTGAAATCATCAGTGGTTGGAGCTTACATATTCATCCATAAATAATGAACTATCACATTTTTTGGCTTGAGCAAAGTTTCCATTTAAATATAAGACCAGCTTTCTTATCATAGCCACCTAAAAGGAGGCAGAAGGAAAAGAAAGGAGATAATGTTCTAGTCAGATTAGGTCTTTATGTATTCATAGAGATTCTTCATTTTCCTCAGATGCCAGAATGTGACTTTGAAATTTTTTTCTCAGTTGAGACTCTTATTTGCAATAACACAAGCTAAAATTTAAATTGCTTGAGTTAAAAGGGGGCTTTATTGATGGACACAATGACTTTGGAAAAAATAGGAAGTGCTACCTTTTATTTGTTATTATTTCTACCTCTCTCCTGCACGTTTCATTCTTCCCCCCAAATTTTCTCCTCAAATTATCTAATACAATACCCAAAACACCTCCTCAATTCCTATTTCATATTATAATATACTTTCCTCAAAATGAATTCCTATGAACAAAAATTCTAATTTTTAAGCACAATAAACAAGTAGATGAAGATAAGAGACTGGGTCAGTTTCAGAACAACAGGATAAAAGAACTTTTTAAAAATTTATTTCTACTACAGATTTCTTTGAAATGCTCTATTCCATACACCATTACCTGTAATAATAGTTGACTCCATTCTAAGAATAACTACAGCTTTCTCTTCTTTGAAATCTTTTGCATGATAGAAAAATGTACTTTCTTTACTTGAACTCCATTCATAAGAAACCATGGTCCTCGTAAAGAATATTATCATATGAATTGTAAACATTTGTCAAAAATGAGGAATCCAAGTGATTAAATACAAATTAAAGCAGCAGGTTAAGTGAGCGGAACACTTGAACCACTTTGTAAAGGAGGTTAATTGTCTCCTGGGGAAAGACTTAACTAAAAAGGAGGTGATGAGAGAAGACATTTGTGAGATCCTTAGAATTCTGCAACCTTATTTTTTTCTAACTCTTTGTTTCCCAAATCCTGAAAGAACAGTGTGACTCATAAAGAAAGATTAAAAATGAAATTGAAATAACGAGATGTATTTTTGGTGTTGCAATAAAAGTTAGTGTTTCCTAGATTGCACATTAAACAGATTATTATACAACACCCATTCCACATTCCTGAAACAAGCATGATTTCTATCATCAAAGAGTTTTTATTTCCTCATGAGGAAGCAGAGGAATAAGCTAACAAATTTCACAAAAAGTAGTTCGTGCTAGAACAGACAAAAGAACAAAGCATTAGAGAAGGACATTAGGGAATGATCACTTCAGTCTTTGGATGCTGAGCGTGTCTTCATAGAAAAGGCCATGATGTCCGAGTAAGCTGTTTGGAATAGGGAGTTTCTGGGAAAATAAGACAGTAAGATTCAAACATAGAGAGAATACCAAGAAGGTTTACAAGGACTTGATCTGCTTGAGAAACGTGTATTCAGTTGGGGATGGCAGCGTCCAGTGTATAAATAAGATAGTACCAGGAGATAAATAGAGAAAGGAAATCTTTCTTTACTTACTCAGTTTTTGTTATTCATTAAAAAATATTCATGCAGTGCCTCTTTGCCTAGGCACTGAGTTCGTCCTTAAAAACATAATGGTGAAGAAGTCTCAGTTCACAATATGATAGATGAACAGAGGATGCAGGTAAATAGTCATTGTCCAGTGTGTTTGTGCTTACAGTAGAGGAAGATATCAAAATCTACAAGGTGAAGAAAAAGAGACAAGTCCAATCTCAGCTCAGGCTACACTTTAAGGGAACATGTGATCTGGGCTTTAAAGGAAGCTTCAACTCTCACTGGTCTAATGGAGCCAGGAAGGTGAGAGTGTGGAGCCATATAGGGATCCTCTGCCATAGGTATTCTAAACATCCCCAAACACTGGAATGTAAATAATTCCTGCAAGCTGAAAAAATCATTAGCACTCTTTTAGAAGTAGTAAAACATGTAAAGACAGAGTAGAAAGAGCTCTGTGTAGCAAAATTGGAACAGGAATATACAATCATGAAGTCTATTTCATACTAATATACTTCCTATGCCAAACAATGGTATTAAAGACCAGTACTGTTAACGATATCAAGCCCTTTCATATCTCTGTGCTGTGCACATCAAAAGCCCTCATTCAGCTCACCTAGATGACCTTGCCATGCCCTCTTCAGGCTTGATGAGAGCCTCTAAAATATTATCTCTTCTCCATGTTATATGTTCACCAGCACATGAACATCAACAGTGAAATAAAGTATAGTTTATGAAAAAAATCATTCCATAATTTTATCATGGAGATATTATCAAACATGATAGAAGTTAAAAGAGCTTTCTTTTCAAATTCTATGCATATTGGAGAAATTCAAAGGTTTCCAGTTGGGTGAGGCTTTTCGGGACAAGGCAGAGAATTGATCAAGAAGATTCAAGTTCAGTTACTGTTTCAGTGCTTGATTCATCACCGCTTCTTAAGTAAATACATAAATAAAAAGAATAGCATACACCATCTCTCTCCTCAATTATGAAAAAGCAGTTAATTTCCATGTGTCTTAACCAGTTACTCACAGGATGAACAATCTCAAAATGCTATTAGAGAAAACACAAAGAATTGAGATTTGCTGAGCTTATGAACAGCAGTCTATTGTCATTTCATATAGATGGGTTTACAAAAACAGCGGCTATGTGTTCCATTCAGAACTTTGAGGGCTATATACTCAATATATGCTGTGTTTGTGTTAGTTTGTTGACTTTTATGAAGCAATGACTAAGTAGATATCCTTGGGAGCCAAGCAGACTAGTCAAAGGAGATGCTACAGCACTCAACATTCAATGTGATCATAGAGACAGCATCCTTATCACATGATCTGGGAATACAAAAGGTACCAAAGCAATGCAAGTCTTCACTTTCCTCTCAAGAGCAGAAGGCTTCGATCTGGGTATTAAAAAAAAAAAAAAGCAGTTCACACAGGCTTCTGCTAGTAGAGGAGGATGGTAAGGGAGTTCCTGAAGTACTTGTTTTTAGAGACTTTGATATAGAAACTAAATAAAATTGATGAGAGATGGCACAGGTATGTCTTGGTATGCACGTTTCTCTTGATGCTTTCAAACTCCTGGAATCTGGATCTTTGGGACTGTCACCTCATTGGCTATAGCCATCATTCAGCAAATTAGGAATACTTGTGTCAGGCAGAGCCCTTACTTAAAATTTGATCAAGAGGGTGATTTAGGTGGCCATAACAGTGGTATTCACTTTTTAAGACAGTCTTCCAAGAAAACATAAAGGAAATAGCTGATTTTTTAAAAGCTCATCGAATAGTGCCTGGAACATAACAAGTACCCAATGAATATTATTCCTATTATTGTTTAATTATTATTGTTTTCATTACTGGGAAGCTAGAGAATTAAAAGCAGGTTTCAGAGAGCTGATCAATAGAACAGTATATATTACTATTTCCACAAATTATGTAGTCAAGAACACTTTATAGTAAGACACTATTACTATTACAAGGTTCCCAATAGGCACATACTATAAGTTCATGTGCTAGACTGGGGGTGGACTTCTATTACAAAGGGCCAGAGCGGCAATATCCTCAACTCTTTAAGAAACTGTTCCTGCAGAAAGACTAACACCCTTTTTTATATTTTACATTTTACACTAAAAAATGTAAACACTAGTCTTAACTTGTAGGCAGTATAAAACCTGGCAGGGCAGTGGGCTGGATTTGACCTACAGGCAATGGTTTGCCAGTCCTTGTGCTAGAGAATCACTAATGTATCTTATTTTTTTATCTTAGGTAAGGCACACCACTTTTATACAGTCACACATACACCTCTATGTGTATGTTTCAAATCTTGGTTATAAATAATTCTAAACTTCGCATTAATAAGAAAAAACATGATTTGCAGCATTTCAATTTCATGAACACCTGCAAACACTACTGAAAAACTAACAACACTGATGCCTTAAAAAAATTCAGTCTGAGAACTGCCATTTTAAATAAAACAAAAGTAGACGATTTTTTCTTGTTGTTTCTTTTATTCTCACAATAAAAACTTTATTTTAGGAACACCATAAATTTATTATTAATCAAATAATAAATACCTGGAAGATAGTAAACTGATTCCTTCTGGAAGAATCACCTGACCTGTGTGCCTCTTCACAACCCCTAAGCCTTGAGGAGTTTTAAAAATCTTGAGTTGAGGAAATATTTCAAGTGGAGAGCCTGGGACCTGGGCTCCAGCGTAAAGCTTTTAAAACTTTATGTGCCATATCCTGCATGGTTTATTTCCTATGTCTAAAGAAATCAAGTTGTTAGACTGGGTTTTCTTTCCCTTATTCTATTCAGGTTTATTGTTTATTCAACAAATATTTAATTTAGCACTCTATAACTAGAGCCTAGCATCGTGCCTGGCACAAGGCATAACGTAAATAAGCATTTTTCAGTCCCTTCTCTTAGAGAAGTTGCATTTTAGTGGGGGTGGGGTGGAGGTGAAGAGGTGACAGGCAAGTAACAAGAGAGCAAACGATTTAAAAATTTAGGGAAAATTTGGATCTGAAGGAAAAAAAAGCAAGGTACAGTGTTAGATGATTACAAGGGATGGGACTCTTTTGAATAGAGTGGTTGGTGAAGGCTTCATCAGGGCGTTGGTATTTAGATGAGGCCTCAGGCATTGAGAAGGGGCCAGGTAGGAAAACAACACGGGAAAATTGTTTCAAAAGAAGGAATAGCAATTCTGAGGCAGAATTTTCTGTGCTGAAGAAATTGTCAGAAAGTTGTATGGTCTAAGCAGAGGGAGCAAGGGAAAGAATGGCATAAGATGGGATAAATAGAGCCTGTAGAACATGAAAAGTAATTCAAACACAATTTGGAGAAATCTGAATATCATTCTAAGAGCAGTGGGAAACCACTGAAGAACACTTAACCACCTTCAAGAGGTACAGCTGTGAAACATAATGAACCGATCAAAACAATGAAGAGTTAAGCATAGCGGCTTGGGTTTTTTAACGTTAGTTAAAATAGTCTTTCTAGTAAGTCTAATGGATGAAACAGTACTTAGAATAACCCTTGCTTTTACTGCGGACTGTGTGTGTGAACACTCATGATTGACACTTTTGAAATCTCTGTTCACATGCCTCGTGGTCTGTGTCTTCATTCTAGTAATCACCATGGTGATTTAACCACCCCTACCAAAGTGAAGAAGACATTGTCACTCCCGTTATTTCGTGCTCT
>NW_006434825.1:5834901-5844673 GCF_000325575.1 Pteropus alecto | reverse complement strand
TTTAGCCCCTCTGGGAATCTATGGTGTTGGTGGTTGTGACACCTCCAGACATTAACATTAACTCCTTTGAGCTGCCTTTATCACTGTAATTATGTTGGCCTCAAGGTGCTAGCATCTAAAGTCAGGTCCACACAAGAAACCAGTTTCTCCCACTCTCAGAGCATCCATCCTTCAGCAACTAGTGGGGTGGGTGTTGTTCTAGGTGCTGAAAGTTGAGACTGAACAAAACAAAACCCCTATTTTCATGGAGCATACATACTAGTTTGATAAGAACTTATATCTCCACGCAAATATACCACACTAATAAAATGGCCACTCCCTGAAAATTACTGGCCATCTCTCTTTCTATTTCTTAAAAATGAATTTATTTTTCAGGATCAAGACACTCTGCTCATATTTGATCTGCCTGTGCCTCCAATGGGAAAAAGGGAACCAAGTTCTAAGGTTCTTTGATCTGAAAGCTGAAGGTTCTGGGTCTAACACACCTGGAAAGATGATAAAATCATCTAGCCAATTTCAGAGCAATCTTGTTACAAATAGGCAAACTGGGGTTCCAAGAAAGGGTTAAAGAACTTGATCAAATTTTCTATACCAACATGGTAACTACTGAATCAAGGAGCTGGCCCTCCTCCAGCGGTGTCCTTGCCACTTCTCAAAGGAAGCTCTCAGCACCCCCTCATTTTATAGACAAAGGAAGGAAACTCAGAGAGGCACAGCGATTTGTTTGAAGGCATCCAGAGGAACACAACTAGGAATGTGACCCAGCTTCTCTTATCCCCAATCCAATCTTCTTTCCACTAAACAAAAAAATCTTCTTTATATAGGTGCTTATTTTGCAATACGATCTCTTCAACATGAAGTTTATTAACTTATATGAAAAGAATTTCATGGGATTCATTCCTGAGAATGTCAACTTTTCTTAGAGTATTATAATACTTGTAAAAAGATGGCCATAAACACTGATAAAAATGGGAAAAAAATGTTAAGGTAAACAAAGGACTGAATGACTAATACTAAGTAGCTCATCTTACTGCTGCTAAGATTGTTAATATGCTTTAAATAATAATAAATTTTAAATGCAATAACATTACAACAATAACAGTAAGATGAATGTTTTATGTGTTAGACACAGTACTAAAACATATACATGTACTATTTTATTTAATGGTATTTAAAAAGAAAATTGCTATTCCTCGCTCATCAAGAGAACAGATACTTCAGTCAAATAAACGTTGATTCCTATGCATTCATAAATAGAGAACCGGGCATATGGTCAGAGACAGGATCAATGCAAACTGAGATATTGACTGCACTCTGGTCAGCCTAAGATTTGGCTTCCTTAGAACCAAAGCATAGACTTTATGATGCCGAATAGCACGAGAAGAGGCTGGCAGCAAGAAGCAGGAGGCTGGAGGTTGCAGCCCTACTTGTTATTTCAGGTTCTACCTGAAAATGTGCCTGCATGTAGTCAGGGCTGATGCTCAGTGTGAAAGGCCAGTGTGACTGCAACAAGCCTCCTTCCTATAATCAAAACTCTAGACTCGTGAGGTCCCTAAAACTTGACCAGATTATAGAAAAGAGCTATCTATGCAATGAATTTATTACTACAGGGTTTCTCATAGAATTTTACTCACAATATACTGTGAAGAGGCAGGAGGGAACATGGCATGCAGTTTCCAAAACTTATTTGTAATAGAATCCTTTTGTTTTATGACACATCTTAAGAAATGGGGAGTTTTATGGATCATTAAGGGATAGATGGACATAGAGAATTCAACAAGTCTTTAATCACTAAATACGATGTCCCAGGTAATGTGCTGTGCGACAGAGGATTTGTTAATCAATTATTAGATTAATCGATGAGAAAGGCAGGAGCAGAAAAAGTTCAGTAACACTCTTGGGCATCCAATGGGCCAGAGCTGAATTCTTCTGTCCCAAGTACTGGTACTCAGGGAGAAGCCATCTGCCCTCTCCTTCACCTCTCACCTGTGTGTAAGGTGATTTCCTCTTTTTATAAGAAGGTCAGTATCATTGAGGGGAAATCTAACTTCTGGGGCAAGCAGAGAACTCCTTCATTCTAATGCAGATACTGGCAGTTTCTGAGGAGTGAAGCTCTTTGTGTTTCTGGTTGCAAGTTTCAAAGAGCATGATCAGATATGGCAACATTGCCTTAGGTCAAGAGAAATGTGTAAATTCCTTATACAGAGGGAAGCATTCTACCAGGTCTGACCACCTCCAACACTAAGTCACGGGCTCTGTGGGTTTTGGTGTTCACGCTCTCACCCTTTGCTCTCCCAGATCATCTGCAAACTGTAGCATCGGCCATCACCTGGAAGCTTGTTAGAATGCAGAATTTTAGGTCCATCACAGAAACTACTAAAGCAAAATCTGTGCTTTTTTCACAAGATCCCCATGTGATTTGATGTACATTGAAGCTTGAGAAACATAGCTTCATATGACATTTCTAGAAGCTTCTGAGAAGGATCTTCTTTAGAGAGGAACATTTCACCCTTAGTAGCTGCATGATCTTAAGCAAGGGAGAGTAGCCAGGATTTGAACCTAAGTTTGCCTGACTTCTAAACCTCCAAGCTTCTCATTGTTACATACTGTCCCCTGCTAGTTACGTACCTAAACTCTTAAGCCTTTGCTCTCCTGTCTTTCATTTGTGTGATTCAAAAAGAAAGCTCAAAAAACTCTAGCCACACAAGTGGCTCCTGGGAAGGCAGAGAGTAAAACAAGTACAGCCCATCGTGACCAAAGAGAGCAACTGATCTGGGCTGAAGCAGGAGTTTCCCAAAGATGCCTCATAAAGAGAATCTGAGCCCTACTACCACCTACAGGTGGCAATGTCCTAGGCATCACTGACAGGGTTGCACATGCCAGCAAGGTGTATTAACCATCATTCTTCTACCAAGTGGCAGAAATCCAGTGTAAAACAGACTAAGCAAAAAAGGGGCTTTTATTAAAAGGATATTGACCAGTGACATGATTTTTGTCTGATATAAAATCTTGCCTAAGATAATCAACCATCCTAGTTTGCCCAGGAGTCTCCCAGCTTTAGCACCGAAAGTGCCACACCCCGGAAAAGCCCTCTTTTGCAAACAAACTGGAAGAGTTGCTCAGTCTAGCTCAGTTTCATATACTGCCCTCTTCTGATTCAGTGTATGAATAATGTGGTTCTTAATCATATTTAAATTCTTTATAAAATTACTTCAAATCCTTCTATCTGTCATCTATCTATTTTACATCTTACTTTCTCCCTCTCTTTGAGATTATTTCCTTAAGGAAAATGAACATGGGCACAAATGCATGGACCAAACCAATGAGCTAATTGCGCGAAAGCAACATTATAATTTAGGCACATTTATGCCATGTTTTGATTAGTTTGCTGTTAGCTGCAACCCTCACAACTTTCAGGGACAAACACAAGGACTAACCTGAAAACCTTCTAGCATGTGCAGAACAAAAATATCAGGCTAGAACAAATAAGCAATTCTAGGCTGGGGATGCAGTCTGGGATTTGCCCTTTCAAAGGGCAGCAGTCTAACAGCTTGTTAGTTAGCCTTTTTAAAGGCCAGCAACAAGGAAAGTAGACCACTGAGTGTGGGTCACTCTACAGAAAACAAGCCATGCTCCTATGGCTATTTGCAATGCAATAAGAAACTCCGGTCCAGGACAAAACCCACTTACTCTCAGTCAGGGGCACAAGAATAGAATTTCAAAATATTGTTGTAACGCTAGAAATGCTTGACCTGGGAGTATCTTTTAGGATTATATTTGAAGGAAATAAGTCAAATTACTAAGAAAAATATTTATATACAAAAATGTTCATATTAGAGTTATTTAGAAATGTGATACCCCGAGGCGGACTTTCGTGGTTGTAACCAAATGCCTCACATCCTCATGTCTGTAACATTCCAGGTAGAGATGTATTCAGTGATTTCAAGGGCTGACATAAAGATGCTGGTTATGTTTGGAATCAAAGCAAGGATTTTACTTAATATTTGATTTGGGACATAATATTTGAACAACAATGACTAAAAGCCACATATCCTAATATTAAATATGTTAGTTGAATTAATCCAAAATAGCTGTCTGCAATGATTAATTTCTAAACCTAATTCTTACAGTTTCTAATTCTTCTGGCCTGCATACAATGTGCTTCTAGATTTTATTTTACTCTCCATTTATCCTCTGTTTAGAGGATATATTATCTTTAAATAAGAAGGTGAATATTATTTGAGCAAAGGCTAGGGACACATTCTGTGCCCTTAATCAAATAATTTTAAGCAATTTGACAGATAGAGTGCTATTACATCATTTTAGATACTAATGGGCATAATAATTCTTCAGCTTCATCCTGAAAGAGAGCTCTAAAATAAGACAACTGAGTGAAAAGAAAATGTCAAGTTATTTATGGATTCCAGTGCTATTTTATGACACATAAAAGGTGGTCCCTTTGTGGAACCATGTATCTAGCTTGCTCTTGCCCGTAAGGAGTATTTCTTGCTTCTTTCAAATGGCATCTTCTTCCACTTCTTAGGCTGACCCAGCCCAAGTTTTGTTAGCAACCAATCTTCCCTGATCTCAGTGCACAGGGCTCAGTGAGGCTGACCTGTCTCCAGCCTACAAGGCAGCCTTGGGATAAAAGCCAACTTAATCAGAGCCTCACGTCCTCTGGCCACAGATAATTCAGGATACACACTTGACCCACGACAGGCCACTCAGAGCCCACAAGACTCAATCCTGAGACCTTAGATGGAACAGTTAGAAAAGAGAAGATATTCCTCCTTGGAGCTTGTTAAATTGATAAGAAAGTGGAGCTTCTGCGACGCCTTGCCTCAAGGAGCTTACTGTCTATACAGTTCTCTCTGGCATGTGGCTAACAAGAAAAATCTTGGACACAACAAACATCTTATTAATTTAATAAATTAAATCAGCAACAATGAGAACTAAAATAAAGTTATACTCTGGGGAAAAAACTACCCTTTAACCAATATAAATTTTTATCAATTTATCAATAAATATTCAAATTAAATAGATATTTTTCTCCAACATTACCTTGTCATGTAAAAACCCCAGTGAATTAACAAAGCAAGCATCAAAATACGTTTCTATCCATTCTCCTTTGCATCCACACTAGACTGTATTTATAGATCTGAAAACTCATTTTACACAGAAGTTGTTGAGTGTTTGCATTGTCTCTCTTACAACTCAAAAGTGTTAAAAAAAAAGAAAAAAGAAAAAAGAAAAAAAAAAGCAGAACTGAAAAGTAGAAGGACATCAGAGGTCATCTATCCCTTTGGGAAATTTGCCCAAGTCTCACAGTTAGCTGATGCAAAGAAAATCTGGTCTTTACATGTTCAAGCCAGTGTTCTTTCCATAGCACTACAAAATATTTTATCGTGTCACTGAAGGAATCATCTTAAATGGACTATAAAGATTCACCCACACAAAAAACATACATCGTGAATGTGTCTTAATTTTTGTAAAACATATTGCTCCATCATGTATGTGGATGCCTCCTTGAATTAGAACGTGTTTCCCGTACTTGTAACACACCTCATTACCCTCTCCTTGGAGAATTATGAATCCTGTTTTGGATCTCAGCTCAAATCATGCTCCTTTCTCGGAATCCTGCCACATAGAACATGTTCATCTGTTGTACTATTTACTGTCTTGTAACAGTTATTTATGGATGGGCATGTCTCTCTATTAGAATGTGAGGTATTTATTTTCCTTAGATTTTTCTCTCCAGTTAGTAGCACAAATCAGTGTGTTGAATAGTAAGCACTGTGTATTTGTTAGTTATTAAAAATAATAATATGATGATTACTATTTAGGAACTATTCTAAATAATATAAATATGCATAACCATTGTGTTTAATCTTCACAATAGGTACTGGTGTCAACATCCCCATTTTATAGGCAAGAAAACTGACACACAGGTTATGGAGCTAGTAAGAAGCAGAAGGGGGATTGAAGCCTAAAAGATCTGGTTCCACCATCGATGATTTTGCCACCATAATATAATGTCTCAGTGAATACTTTTCAGTATATTATGCGATATCCTGTTTGAAATAATGAAATTTAGTGTGCATGGTATAGATAATGAATTCAATGCAAACAGAAGTTGACTTATGTAGGAAATCTCCTGTATACCCTCTAAGAAGTCTGAATGTTCAGTTAGCATTTACTTATACATACTAGCTGGCCAGTCATTGTTCGTTAGATGAATGGATTCATGGATAAATAAATAAAACCTGCAAAAGCTGTATACTTTGAAAAACAAAGGTGAAAAGTCATTTAAAATAATGCCTGAAAAATAAACATTGCATTATCAAAATTTCAAAATTCTTTGTTTTGGTCCTTGCTGTGTGCATTATTTGCACAGGAAAATGAGATCACAAAGTGTCAGTAGAAGGTGACAGAAATATAAATCCCAAAGCTAATTCTTTGCAGGTTAGAAAACTTCCTTATTTCTTTACACTTTAAATATTTAATCTTCTCCTTAAAAACATCTGATTGGCCTAGCATAAATCCATGCTGAAATGTCACATTAAAAAAGAACGTCAACACAATATTAAGTGTTCATGTCATTTCTTCTAGATATCATTCGGTGAATTTTTTTCTAGATACAATTTTCTGATTAAAATGAAGCTGATTAAAAAATAAATTAAAAGTAAACAGGCACCGATTGTTTTCTATTACAATTTTAATCCACAGGTAGAAATAAGAATGCCTTATTCTGTCCGACCTAATGCTAGCTGTACTGTTGGAACCTTGATAATGACGTGCGGCAACTGGGAGTTCTTGGTTCATTGAATTGCAGACACGAGAACCACCAGCAGTTATTGGAATCAGACAACATTTGTGATACCCCGACGTGGACTTTCATGATTGTAACCAAATACCTCACATCCTCATGTCTGTAACATTCCAGGTAGAGATGTATTCAGTGATTTCAAGGGCTGACATAAAGATGCTGGTTATGTTTGGAATCAAAGCAAGGATTTTACTTTAAAGACACAGAAAAAAAGTGTAAAGCTTTACATACAGTCTTGCCATTGCATACACACACACACAGACACTCTCACATACTTCAAAATTTTAAAGTCTGTTCTCTCTTCTATGACATTGATAACTCCAGGTCTCTAAATATTACAAAAGATTGCACACTGGGAACAATATGTTCCATGTCAAAAATAATTGCTCTTTGGATGGTCACTGGGAGTTTGATACTTACTTGTTTTACAGCAAGTTGCATTTATCTCTAAAGTATGACTGTGAGAACTGGACACGTGGAGAGTCGATTTGACCCAGCGAAAGTTGTTTCTGAACGTGTACGAGGATATCAAATTACAGCAAATCAGCTTGAATCCATACACCTCAGATCATTTCTCCCCAGAGGCTTTGATTTCCCCCCAAATTTCATGCATTCACTGATATAAATGTAGCCCATATTTTTTTGTGGTTCTTGTTATTGTTACTGGCATCTCATCCAAAGTGATATCTCTTAACATTATAATTAAAATAAACTATCAGAGTTATTGGCAGGATATCACAGATATTTAGAATCATACGGAGCTTTATTGGTTATGAAGTTCCTCTCCATGCTCTTATTTGGTTTTACAAAGTCTATGTAATAATACTTTGAAAGCAAGAGTAAGCATGTTCTTTAGAGGTTAGAGCACTGTCCCAAGAGGTCACAGCCCTCCTCCCCCTTCTTCTCTGAAGTTAAACAATATTCAGCATGAAGATGTACTGAATGAATGTCCTCTCAACAGAGCAATTAGGATGACAAATACCTTCCTCTTCCCTGACAACATGGTGGCTTCAAGTTGCAACAATTCCTGCAACCTAATTACTGCCAAAAAGAGGTCAATATCTACTTTGCCAAGACGAATACTGTGGTTTTTGGCAGACCTTCTCCACAACCCAAGCAGACAGTCTCAGTCACCTCATCTAGCCAGTGCATCGATTCAGTCATTGAAGGGACCCAGTCTACTTAGTGGCTTAGAGGGAAAGGAAGGTGTTCACATAGTAGTGACACGCACAGTGGCTAGGCTTACAAATGTTTAACAGGCTCTCCAGAAGGAAGCGTGGGGGAAGGAGTTGGGAGGGAGGAAAGGTTTAGCGGTGTTTGCCAATTTCCATGCTGTAAATATTTCTACCACATATCCGATGGGCATTCACCATTTCGTTATGTGCTAATAGCATTCTACTGCGAACACCTGCGACTTTCCACCTAAGGAACTTCTCTCAGCCCACATGTAGGGCAGATAAGAAGTGCCAGGGAGTGAATGCTCTAGGGAGGAGCCTGGAGACCATGACAGATGAGAGCAGAAGGACAAACATCCCACTTTCATTGTCCCTGGGTGGGACAACTTTGGAATGTGTTCCACACGATCTCCCAGAGCACCCCAGCAGGCTTGAGCCACAGGTGCTCACTGAGGTAACCCTTTCATAAATGTGCCTTCCCTTCTGGGTATGCCTGGTACCCTTCTACTAGAATCACATCCCAAATCAACTGTTTGCACTCCAAGTCCTTGTCCTCATGTCTGCTCTATGGATAATGAGCCAACAGTAGTAATCTTTCCAAAAGAAATGGTGGTCAATGTGAAGAGTAGGAATTAAGTAGTAGAATAGGGAGGGGAGGGTGTTCCAGGCCGAGGGAATAGCATGGAAGGATACACAGACATACACACACCCTCTGCAATGAGACATATACATTCCTAAAACTGACCATGCTATGCAAAATTGCACAATAAAAATTTCAGGGTTTGTGAGAAAAATGCAGTAAGGACAAAACACTCAAAAACTTCATGAGTGGCACACAAAAAGGGAACCTAGTAAAGGCGGTAGCATGGCTTTATACATGTTAAACGGTTAAAAATGCATAAGCCATTTGTGAAAGTGGACGCGAGACAGACTGCAGCTTGTGACTTACTGGAAGCAGTAGAAGGAAATTATCAAAATTTGAGATCTTTTGAAGACTTAAATACTAGAGCATGTGTTTCTGCCTTTAAGATATATGTCCTTCGAGGCATGCATTTGTAATAGATATCTGTTACATCAAAATTGATAATTCAATTGAATGAATATCTTCTTCAATTAACTTGTCTATCACTGCTGGAAATTCCTTTTGGAGCTTTCTCACCTGCACTTATGGCTTCACCCAGCAACTAAAAGCTTGAGAAATTGTAGCAACGTTTGAAACAACCGAATAGTTACTACCAGCGCTTAATGAAGCCACTTCTGTGGGAATAGATAATTTCACTTGAGGTCTTCATATATAAATAGTGCCTTCTCTTGGATTGTGAGAAAGGTTGTTCCTGATTTTTTCTTCTCTCTTTGGTCTTCAATCCACCTGCTTAACAGTCTTTCCATGTCTTTTATCTCTTTAGGCCATGTTCCTATGGCTTCACAGGACTTAAAGTCATAGACCTTTCTTTTATTTTCATGGCATTATCTCTGATGGTCCCCAATGTGGATTCCTTTATGCTTGTTTCTCAGGAGATAGCGCATGCTCTCTCATTTCTTTCAATACTTAAAGCTTTCCTTTTGCATGCATTGCTTGGTGATTTTGGCCCTGGACACTAAAGCATGTTTGGGATGTCAAATGTGTGTTTTGATTTTATTGTAGAAAAGTTCACAAATATAAAAGAAGAGCAAAACATAACATTATAGAATAACACACACAGTAAACCAAGGTAGCTGGAAGATGTTTGAGGTGGATGAGTGTGTGTGTGTGTGTGTGTGTGTGTGTGTG
>NW_006434825.1:5772269-5834152 GCF_000325575.1 Pteropus alecto | reverse complement strand
GTGTGTGTGTGTGTGTGTGTGTGTGTGTGTGCGCGCGCGCGTGTGTGCATGTGTACAATATAAATTAAAGTGCTAATTACAGATCTGGGTCAACGAAATAAAGAAAACAATACACCACCTGATTTTTCTGCTAAAATAATCTGGCCTATTTCAGTTTATGTTAGAGAAATGTTTGTTGTTTTAAATGAAGACAGAACAAGGAATATGCCTCTTATCTCCAACACTTTGGAATTATAAAAAGAGATTAGAAACATAGACTAAAGAAATCAGAATGTCAATACATCTGGTAAATTTGAACACTGTTCCATTTGTCTAACCTGGGGGCCAATGTTTGAACAGTGTCTAGGGCAAGTTTACTGGAAGCAGAACACACAATAGGGATTCATGTTTGAGTGACTTATGAAGGCAATGCTCCCAAAGAGAGACATGTAAGGAAGGAAAGGGGGTAGGGAAGAAGCTAAGTAAAGGTGCAGTTTGAGGTGAATTCTAACTTAAGCCTGATCCCCCTGGGAGCTCAGCAGTATGAACTGCACTGCAGTGTCTGTCCCATCCAGATGCACAGGAGCTGGGGTTTTGAATCTCTGCAACAGCCATCCATTGGCCATGGGAGAAGAGAGGGGCCATCACTCCAAGATACCTCTATGAAAGGCTGCCCGATCACCCAAGAGCAGTCCTTCAAAGAAAGTTGTGGGAATGAGCCATGAGCAGTAGAATCTACATCAGTTGGTGGATGGATGCATCGAACAGATAAAAAGGATCCCAGTATATTTGAGCAATGTGCCAACAGTCTCTGCTACAGAAGGGAAGCATTATTTTTGAGAGCTGTGAGTCAGAATCTAATACATTATCTCACTCAAACTTCCCAATTACCTTTGATGATAGATATTATCACCATTTAACAAATAAATGTGAGGCTCGTCATGTTTAAGCAATTTATTCTCTGCCACACATTAGTTCATGCAGAAGTCTATTACACTGTCTTCTGAACCCATAGCTCATTGCCTTTTTTCTATAGTAATGTTATACTGCATGTTTGTTTTGTTTTCAGATTTTCTTATTTGTTAGGGTAGTTTGGTACTAACCATGGAAATCTTACTTTAAATGAAAGCTTACACAGAAATCAACTATGTGAAACATAAAATGGAAGTCATCACTCCTGAATCTCCATCCCATCCTGCCCACTGTGGGTATATCTGAGGGATGTACTATCGCAGAATCTCATTGTATTATATCATGTTGAAAGACAATTCTCCATGGGTTTCTTGTGTGTCTCCCATTTTCTGAGCAAAGGCACCTACGGCTTTTATTCTGGACTATCTTTGCAAAGATATTTGTATAGCAAACACTCTAGGAGATAAAGATAGTGTCTCCCTCTGGGGCAGAGGTTGGATTTGTTTCCTGATCAGACAGCCTCTGGAACAAAGGTTGAATAGGTTTGCTAGCACCTCCCCTTATAAGACTGGGTATTTCCTAAGTTCAGATTCCTCAGATGAGACACAGATCACTATGTATGTAGCATTCACCTCTGTATTGTCCCATGGCACTTGGGGACAAGGGAAACCAACGTGAACATGAAGCTCGTGTTGCATGCTGTGCTGTGACTAATAAAGTCCTTCATCTCTGACCCAGTAGTCTTGTGTCTTCTGCTAGCATCTATGAAACTGTGGCAAACTAACGCGTTAGTTTACATGGAGGGTAAAATCTCAGACCCTTCCCATTTCCTGACATACCCTAATTCATATAGATCCATTCATATAGATCATACTGAAATAATACTCATCAACCAGTATTGCCTAATGATGAACTTTCTGGATTTCACTATTTATCCAGTTAGAAATTGGTGCTCATTATCCCATAGGGTATTCTGAACCAAGCTATCAGCCAAGACAAACCTGAGGAAGGACCCAGGCCTATGACAGTCAGATCCACATTCAGGTCTGCCAACAACTCACCGATGTGCCATGGTTGTTTCCAAATGAAACAATCTAGAACAAAGCTGGCAGGCAGAATGGCCTCTCAAAAGCTGTGGAGGGCATTTGTCCATTTAGGCTACTTACTGGAAGCAGTGAGAGTTTGAGTTTAACTGGATTGCCTAGAGTTTCTTCTCTGTGTGACTTCCCTTTATAAAATCACTGCACAGTGTGATTCTGAGAATTAGAAGAAACGCAGACACTCCAGGGTCTGTTACAAATATCAGGACACGGTAGTCTTCAGTGAAAACCACAACACTCACTAAAGCTAGAAAAAGAATTAGTGAATGAATATGTGGAACATATATTACACTGTATTAACACTCACTGTATTCAATACATAAAGCATTCTATCAATTGGATTCGATGTCCAATATTATTACCTATATTTAGAACTCTACAAAAGCTGCTTTTGCTTATTGAGAATTTTAAGAAGTTAGATATATGACTGCCTTCCTTTTCAGTTTATGGAGCATGTGGTAAATGAAAGAAATGTTCATATAAATATAAACTTTGATATAAATAAATATGTATAATATTGAATATCAGTATAAATATATAAAAACATAAGTTGATATGTCAATATAAAATAATAATAGTTTATATCAATAAGACTATAAAATAATAAACAAATATAATAATTCACTATAGTTGATATAAATAACATTTATAGATAATTTACCAGATACCTGGTACTTTGCTAAGCTTTTTACTGACATTCTCTACTTAACTGTAACCAAATCCAGTGAGAAAGCTACGATTATTTCAAACAGTATGCAAATAAAGAAACTACATCAGAGAGATGTCAATTATACATTCTGGCTAAGGTCACATAGTTAGCAAGTAGCACAGTTGTTATTCAAATTTGGTCCTTTTCAAGTACAAAATCTAATATTTTAGGTAATTCCTTACAGGATTTGGCACAATAGCTAATTCTCAATAAACTGTAGCTAAGATTAATATTAATATAAGCATGGAAGTATATAAGGGATAAACCTTGTTGACTTCTCGCTCGACTTCTGATGCCTTATCTTTAAAAGATAGAAATGGATTTTATAATTGAAAAGCTGGTTTCTGGCTTTAATCTCCTGCGATTCTGTGCCATTTGTTTCTCCCCCATATCGATTTGAGCTTATAAATCCTCAATTCATCAGACCCTCCATGCTTATTCAATGCCTCCTTCAGATGGTCAAATTCACCCAAACCGCTTCTCTTATGCTCTTCATCTACTCTCCCCCCAACTGATGGAAATAAAGTGTCCTTTTATAATATTTCCAAAGAAGCTTTCTTTTTTTTATACGTTGAAAGGAGAACTCCTTTTGGAACTGCTTTGGTGGACGATGTGGAGTATTTCTGAAGAGACACCACATTGTCCTCAAGGAAAGGGTCGGCTTTGTTTATTTGGCGATTATGCTGACCCTGAGCACAGGGGTTACCTGCTAAGTACACTATGGATGTTATTTCTAACACAAGGAGAGTCGTCATGGTGACCCAGAAACACGAGGGAACCCCAGGGGAGTGGCTGTGAACAAGCTTCTCTTTTGTGATTTTCATTTTTCATTATGTCTGACATTTTTGAAGCTGAGCTTTTTAAGAAATACCAGTTTTAGAAGAACAGACTAGGGATATATTTCAAGGAAATGTAGAGCAGTCACACACTCACACACACACACACACACACACACACACACACACACACACACAAACAAGTACAGTAGAAAACGTGCCCATTTGAGATGGGAAGTGGTGTACACGCAGGGCCTTTTATTTTGTTAGCCAAATGAAATGTCCATGCATTGTTCTTAGAACTTCGAGAAATAAACAATCAAATCATATTCGCCTTTCATTTTGAAACATCTGTGATGTTAGCTGTCAGCCTAGTGTTTGATGTTTCCAAGTACAGAATACATCTGCGCTCAGTAGAGAAGTTTCAAAGCACCTCTCACTTTAGGTATTAAGATGAAATCTATACTGGTCTGGCAACTTAGTTGTGGTATTATGTCCATTCTTCCCTTGATGTGGATGTTCCAAAACTTGACAAATAGGAAGATAATTATTGAGTTTTCAAAAATTTATTTCCAGATAACCATTTCTTTTCATTGGGAAACTGTTATAAATAAAGTTTCCATGCTCTGTCCACCCAGGGCATGAGAAGCCTAGAGATAATTCTACCCATTCTTTTATAAATTTATTCAGTGACCATTTATTAACCATTAGTATCTACCAGACTCAGGTATTGTGGTAGCTGCTGGAGAGTAGAGTAAGATAGAGAAGCCACAATCTCTGCACTTAAGGCAGAGCTTCCCAACTGCTGTGCAGCAAATGGGATGCAGGAGAGCCATGAGTCATTGGTCGTCTCAGCCTTCACAGAGGCAGGAAAGACCAGAAGTTGCAAGGCTTCCTAGCAGCTCACCTTCCTCCATAAATAGGCTTTTCTAGGGATCCAGGAAGGCTGGCCTTAGCTCAGTGGTGTCTGTTTTCTCCTCTCCAGCCCACCAAGTTGGAAGGTCCAGCGAGTGTCACCTGGCACTGCCCAACATGGCACGCGGAATGCAGCCAAAGAGTTACTCTACCACCTGCACCACTGTGTCGACACTCAGATACAAATGTGTTGTTGGGCATCTGGAATCTGTGTATGAGATGCTGCTGGAAAAGATATGGTCCAAGGTACCCGAAGAACATGGTAGGTAGCCCAAGGTGTGGTTTGTTGAGGAAGAGAAAGTGAGGAAGCCAGGCAGGGGTCTTTATAAGAAGCAGCTCTAGGCAAAAGGCCAAAAACTATCTTCTCATATTTCTGCTATTTGCAGCCCATGGGTTTTGTTGTGTTGTGTTTTGCTGTTTCAATATATAAGCTAACTTCCAGAAGACTGTTTTAATAACAGAGACATACTCTGTAAATTACAGCCTCATCATTGTTTTGAAATATTTGACACGGAAGAGTGATTAAATTCTAAATCTATTCCCATTATCATAACTTGTTTCGACATTACATTTAGCTATGAAAGATAAGGAAAAGCTGTTCGATTCCTTAAATATGTCAACCACTGTAAATTTTTGAATTATTGTAAAAAAATTTTTAATGTGTTATCACTTATGTGAACAAAGTTCTTCTCATAATGACAATTGCCATCAGTTTGAAGAGGTCAAGTAGCCCTTTGAAGGACAAATGTGATGTTAAAAAATAAGGAGCTAGAACTTTCACTTCTGGAAAGATGGGGTAGAGGTTTTTTCCCCTATTACACCCACTAAATATAATGAGAAACTCTGGGATACATATATAGATAGATAGGTGATAGATATAGATGATAGGTAGGTAGGTAGGTAGGTAGGTAGATAGATAGATAGATAGATAGATAGATAGATAGATAGATAGATAGAATGACAGACAGATGAGAGACAAGCCTCCAATAGGATGAGAGGAAAGGAAGGAAAGAAGGAGGGAAAAAGAGAGAGAGAGAGAGAGGAGAGAGGAGAGAGGAGAGAGAAATCAAAAATGACTCTGAAGGGCAGAGAGAAGAAGTCAGACTAAGTAGGAACCATGGGACTTGAAGAATGACAATAGCGATTTTCCTATGTTTTCCTTTCAGCTCATATATCCCAGTTTTGGAGTTGAAAAAATCGGCAATCAAGAAATCCTAATGGGCGAAGATATGAAAAAAAACAAACAAAATCCTACTTTCTCCAGCCAAAGGATTGAGAAAGGGGCAGCCTAGCAAGACAGAAACACTCCAACCAAATACTTGTCAAAACAAAAATTGCATAAGACAAATTTAAACAGTTATTCAAGACAATTGCAATAGGGGAGAGAGACTAAACTCAACTGCATTTAAAAAGCAGTAGGTTTTTAAGCACTGGGGATGAGCTAGTGTGAAAGTAAAGGAGCATGTTGGAGGCAGGGGGTTGGTCAATGGGAAATGTCCAGCACATTGCTATCCAGACTCTGCAAATGCTCTCATCAGAAATTAGGTCATCTTTGTTGGCTAACTGGTGACTACCACTGAAGTTAGGCCCCTATTGTCCCCCAGAGACTGGGAGATCAGGATACTATCTCCTTCCGTACTTACATTTCAAAGAGATGGCTCCAAGGCCTTTGAGAATCACACTTCTGGGTTGTAAAACTGGCAATAAGATTTTTAGAAAGATTTACATCTCTAAGAGGCAGAGAAAGGAATTATGTTGTCTAAAGTAAATGCTCTAAGGAAAGGAAAGTCGGGAGCTAGAGGCAGAACGAAGGCTGTCAGTAGTTTAATCGAGCTGGGGAAACATGAATGCTGTCTTCGTCACACCACAGAAGGAACTGTGCTCTGGCCACACTCTCACCTTCTCAGTGAAGGCCCAGTGGGGAGCTGAGACATCTACTTGTACAAGGCTGCAAGAAGGTGCCCCAACACCCTACCCTGGTGGTGTCAGACAAGATCAAGTAAGGAACCAGGACTTTCATGCCCGCGTAGGAGTAACAAGGACCTCCTCCCCCTCCCCACTGCAGTGGGGTCAGAGGAGCCTTAGTGGAAATTTAAGACTTTTACAATCACCTAGTGGTAATGAGGCCACCACTACTGCAGTGCCAGTAAAAACCACAAAGAAGCTGGACGTCCATTTTTGCCCTTCAGTACAGGGAGCCTTATTTCCACCTTGGATTTCAAAACAGGACAAGTACGAAACCTAAATTTCAACCTTCACCTGGCTACAACATAAGGCAGCACTCTTCCATTTCTATTGCTGGAATGATATCACAAAAAAAAAAAAAAAACAACTAAAACATAATGTTTAAATAAGATCAAGAGTCTCGTGGCGTAGTGCAAGAATGAAAAATCACTCGTTCTGCTAAGAATCAAGAAGATCTGAAAGTAAGTGAAAAAGGACAATCAATAGTGCCAACACCATGATGACAGAGATGTTAGAATAGACTGACAAAAATTTTTAAATTGCCATGATAAATGCCTCAATGAACAATTATGACCTCGAACTTTTTTTTTTAATTGAAAGTATCAGCAAAGAAATAGAAGACATAAAGAAGAACCAATGGAAATTTTAAAACTAAAAAATACAATAACCAAAATAAAATGCTCAGGGCTGGACTCAACAGCAGAATGGAGGGGAAAGAGGAATCGATGAACTAGAAGATAGAATAATAGAAATTGCTCAATCTAAACAGGGAAAATAAATGGAAAAAAAGAAGACTTAGGGGTCTGTGAAACTATAACAAAAAAAGGTCAAATATTTGTGTCATCGGAGTCCTAGAAGGAGAAGTGAAAGAGAGTGGAGTGGAAAAGGTCTCATAAAAAAAGCATTAATGGCTGAAAACATCCCAAGTTTGGCAAGAGACATAAACCTAACCAGATTCAAGAAGCTGAGCAAATTCTAAACAAGATAATCCCAAACCAATCTATTCTAAAACACATCCTAATGAACTTCTGAAAATTGAAGACAAATAACAAATTTTGAAAGCAGCAGAGAAGGATGATACACAATTAAAATGACAATGGATTTCTTGTCAGAAACCATAAACACCAGACAGAAATGCCAAAATATTTTTCAAGTATTGAATGAAAAGAACTACCACTAAGAATCCTACACCCAACATAAACTATCCTTCAGAAATGAAGGAGAAAAGAAACAACACGTGATGAGGAAAAATTAAGAGAAATTGTCACTAGCAGATCTATCATAAAAAAAAAAAAAGGCTGAAGAACATTCTTAAAACAGAAAGGTATTTGATAAAAGAAAGAACTTTTTACAAAGGTGAACAAGTAATTTAATGGAGAAAAGATAGTCTTTTCAACAAATGGGTGCTATAGTAATCAGACATCCATGGCCAAAAGATAAAAAAGGAATCTTGGCCTAAGTCTTATAGCTCATACAAAAATTAATTCATGGAGGAATGTCAGATGTAAAGCTATAAAACTTTTTGAGAAAAAAAAAAAATCTTCAGGATCTAGGGATAGGCAAAGAGTTTTTAGGCTTGACACCAAAAGCACAATCTATAAGAATAAAAAATAAAATAAAATGGACTTCATCAACATTTAAACCTTGTATCTACAAAAGGCCCTGTTAAGAGAATGAACAGACAAACTACACAGTGGAAGAAATATTTGCAAATCACATAATCCAATGAAGGACTAGTATCTAGAATATATAAAGAACTTTCAAAATGCAAGTCAAAAAAGAAACAATCTCATAAGAAAATAAGCAAAAGACATGGAGACATTTCACTGAGGAAGATATACAGATGGCAAATATGCACATGAAAAGATGTTCAACATCATAAACCAATAAGGAAATGCAAACCGAAACAACAAACAGTAAGGTACCACTACACGACTGTCAGAAAGATTCAAATAAAGAATACTGACAACACCAAATGCTAGCAAGGATATGAAGAAACTGGTGGGAATGTAAAATGTACAGCCGCTCTAAAAAACATTTTGAGTTTCTTTAAAAATTAGCAATGCAATTACAATACAAGCCAGCATTTGTGATCTTGGGCTTTATCCCAGATAAATAAAGACTTATGTTCAAACAAAAACCTGTTGAGAGAGGTTTATAGGAGCTTTATTCATAGGAGCCCAAAACTGTAAACAACGCAATGTCCTTCAATGGGTGAGCAGTTTAACAAACTGTAGCACATCCATTCCACGGAACAATATGCAGCAGTGAAAAGAAACAAACTATTGATACATACAGCAACCTCAGTGAATCTCCAGAGAATTATGCCCAGTGAAAAACGACAATCCCCAAAGGTCACACATACTGTATGATTCCATTTGTATAACATTTTGAAATGACTAAATTCTAGAAATGAAGAACAATTAAGTAGTTGCTAGTGATTAAAGAGGGGTCGGGTGAGAGGGAAGTGTATTTGGCTATAAAAGGGCAACATGATGAATTTTTGAGATGGTGAATTTTCGTGATGATGAAAATATAATTTATCTTGACTGTATCGATATAAGTGTCCTGGTTGAGATACTGTGTATAGTTTTACAAGATGTTACACAGGATCTCTCTGTCGTATTTATATCCATGAAAGTGAGCTCAATTTCTTATTTAAAATTTGGAAATTATTTATATTCCATATTTTTAAACTTCCTTAATTTTTTTTATCGTAATTACTTCCATTTTAAGAAAATGCAATCTTTTCACAAGCCCCTAGCATTTCCTACAGTTTACTCAAAATGCCATACAAATATAATTTATATGAATTTCATGAGAACTGACCTAAAATATTCACACTTAACAACATAATAAAACAATAGTAACTATTTTTTAATAACCAGAAACTCTGCTAAAATTTTAGTGTGTATTTTCTTATTTGACCCGCAAAAGAAGCCCACATGATAGCTATTATCATCTTTATTGTTTTGAGGAGGAAACTAATACTAAAGAAGTTAATTAAATTGCCTAAGAACTCGATCAAGATCCAATGTTAACAGATGCTTGGATTTTTCAAAGGAAAACATTTTTTAATGTGTAATCTGGTTTTTAAGCCTTAGCTGCCATGTATTTACTCAAGCACTGCATGCTCCTGCCCTGTAAAAGGCAAAGGAAGATTCCACCCCTAGACCAATAGTTCGCAATCCTTGTAATAAGCAATGGGAAACTTTTCACATGATCTGATGTCCTCAGGTCCACCATCTTTTATCCACAATTCCAAAACCCCAAACCCGCTAAAAACTGAAAGGTTTTTCATAAATTTGATACAAACTCATCTGGCTAGAAAACTGCACTTGAATTGATACAAGCCAATTTTAAGACTTTATTTAGTGTGACTTTTTATCACGTTCACTCCAGAAATATTAATGTATTTTATTATAGGATACTGTCCCATTTATGCTAACACTGATCCATAACACATCGTACATGTTCCACATTATCTCTCTAATCTACCCTATACCCAAAATTCTGAAATCTAAAATACAACTGCTCCAAAGAACTTTATGAATCTGAATTAGAAAAATAACTGATCGCCCTGTGAAAAGTGATAAATGTCCTCTCTGGAACCATTCGCCTTTTCACCTGTCCTCTTGCCTCTGCTCATTCATCCATTCATTCAACAAATATTTGTTTAAAAAAATGTTTATTGAACGTTTCCTACCTGTCAAATGTTGTACAGGGTTCTAAAGACAGAGAGACAAATATGACTCCCCATTCAATCAAAACTAATGAAAGGAATGAGAAGGAGGCTAGTTGTGCAAACATGCACTTAAAATACTCCAAACAGATCGTATGTGAGGTTGGTACAAATGACCTGATGACTAGCCACTTGAGAATTGTTGAAAAAGAAAACAGAGACTCATCGCATTGACTTTGGATGAAAAATACAGCAAAAGCACCACTAAACGATCTAGCTGAGGCACGAGAAGAACTAGGAAACCATTAGGTAGTAATTAAAATAGCTGTGACAGGAGGATGCCAGTTAAACTGGAACGGACACGGTCCTGCAGGCTGGGAATTTGTTAAAGGTGGGACACAGAGAAAAGGAGGAGGCTAGAGCGAGGGAGAGGAAAGGATTCTGTTTTCAAGTAGATTAGAATTTAGTAGTTTATGAAATGACTTTTGTCTTAGAAGTTCATGACATAGTAAAAGCTTATTAATTCAGACTAAAAAGGGACTAGATTGGTTAGCTACTTCTCTGAATTTTTTTCTCTCAGTTATTAATTGTGAAAAAAAAAAAAGTACTTATTAGGTCTTCAGAGGCTGCCAGAGTTTCAATGATTATGACCCCAAAACATGTGGTCTAGAATATGAGGTACTAGTTAAATGTTTGTTTGTTGAATAACCTCTACTCTCTGTGTTCGGGGTCCATACAGTCCATGTTGTTTGTGTCAGCTACGTATATTAGATGCAGGGACTGTTGATCCAATGTGAGCTGCAGCAGCCAGAGACGATGTTTAAAGGTGATGCAGAGTACCACCTATCAGTATTCCAGTGTTTGCTTCTTCTCATCCGGGTCTCTCTCTTCCTGTAAAATATCCACTGCCGCCCCTTAAGGCAGAAGGCTAATGGCACAGAATGGAAGACAATTGCCCAGGAAGCTCAGAACACATATATTAGAGAGCAGTAAAAAGCTGTCCTGGGCAATTGTCATTGTCCTTGCATGCGGTAACATCATTATTTTCAAGTGCATTGTGAATTGTCTTTGTTTTCCTAGGGCACTCATCAGAAAAGCTCTATGTTAAAAGATTATGAACAGAGGCTGAGATTAAGAAACCCGAAATAATGAAAGATTTCCAGGCACAAGGCTGACTCTAGAACTAGCATTGCCTCCAGTTTCCAGGCAGTCTCCATTCTCCACCAAAACAAAAAACAAAAAAAAAAGTTTTATGAAATAAACCACTTGGCAAAGACATGGTAAAAGATTTCAGAATTTCAGGTACCTACACTAAACTGACTACAATTATGTGAGGCCTTAAAGATTAAATTTCTTATTAATTAAAAGAAGGGAAGATTATTCTAAGAGGTTTATGCATCTGGAAATGCACAGGTCATGAAGGTCATTTCAGAAAAGAGCCTTAACCTACCTCCCACTCATCTGGCCACACACCTCATCATGGACAATTGCAATCTAATCATCTTTATAGAATCTTTGCCCTCTCTAACAGTGAGGGTATAGCCTTTCAAAGACAGGGACTACATTCAAGAAAATGGATCATTTAGGTATTAGAACTAAAAAAGAGCTAAGAATGATTGAGAGATGGCTCAACAGTTTGTGAAGAGCAGGAAGCTGCCATCACATGGAGGCTGTGCAAACTACAGGAGAAATTGGTTACTCAGAGCTTAGAAGCCAAGCCCATCCTAAGAGGGATAACTATAGCAGAGGTATCAACGGCATGAAGGAAAGGGCTTTCTTGTGGGAGCTGGATCCAAAGAGGAGACTCGGTCACTGATGGAGATGACAGAAAAAAGAGAGACAGAAGAAAGAAAAAGTCCCATCTGTCTCCTCCACCTGCCCTCCAGTATTCTTCCAGTGCCCACCATTGCCCAAATCCAACCAGAGGCCAGAAGGCAAAGTAAATAATACTTACCAGTGACAAAAATACAGCAAGGGAAGAGCAGACCATGAATCTGAGGGCAAAGAAGCAGCTGACCTACAACCCTTTACTTGTATTCTCCCTCTATATTCACCCGATCATAAAATATTGACAAGTCTATTTGATAATGTCTTAACTATGTGAATCCTCTATTTCCCAGTTCACAAACGTATGTTTATAGATCTCAAGAAGAAGTGTTGCAAAAATACAGCAAGGGAAGAGCAGACCATGAATCTGAGAGCAAAGAAGCAGCTGACCTACAACCCTTTACTTGTATTCTCCCTCTATATTCACCCGATCATAAAATATTGACAAGTCTATTTGATAATGTCTTAACTATGTGAATCCCCTATTTCTCAGTTCACAAAGGTATGTTTATAGATCTCAAGAAGAAGTGTCGATCATTGTCATCAAAAAAAAAAAATTTTTTTTTTTTTTGCATCTTTTTGTCCAAATGTCACTGCGTTGTTTTAAATTATTCTGAGGGCTAGGCACATTCTATGAATCTACTACAAACAGCATAAGACTTATTCAGCGTAGGTCATGCTCCAGAACAGCTTGATGAGGGCCACTGATGTTTCTTTTCAGGCTAAAAGATAAGTACCACCAAGAACATGAAACTCATCAGCCTATTGCAGACTGTTCCAGAGATCTCCGAGACTAAGCCCCATATGCCCAGAACCCTGAACTGGGGCCAGAACTGATTTGATACCAAAATTTTAAGATGTTGGAAGTTGGTCATTTCCTATAATCCCTTTCACTATCATTAGTCATCAAACACAGTAACCTCCCAGTAAATTATTTTCTATAACTCTGGTTTTCTGATCTGCTCCTTCTGGAACTCTCATTCCTATATTCTAAATTCCTTCTCATGTTCAGATTTCACAAATCGCTTTCTCTCTCTGCAATCTTAACAGAAATGAAGTTCTCACCTCAGTCTTCTCTCATGTAAACCAACCATGTCTCCATAGCCCTTTGGTTGGAATGGGAGAAAACACTCTGTCCTTCAACTACGGGACCATCATTATTCTTCTCTTTGATAAAAGCCCATTCTACCATCTCCTAGCAACTGCTCCTCATTCCCTACAATTTGCCCAAGACCATGTAAACAGGGTCCCAATTAACCCTTACAAGGTACCTCTTCTTAGATTCCTAAGGGATCTGGCCTTAATATTCAAATAACCTTTCTTCCTTCTCCTTATGAACTTGTTCACCTATTACATGCACTTACTCTGGCATTTCACACTTACCTGTCTGGGCATATATCATGTATCTGCTTCTACATATTTAGCTCCTCAAGGAAGAGGACTTTGTCTTGTTCATTTGTGAGTCTCAAAACCTAGTAGCTCTCTCAGTACACGGTAGGGACTCCATAATGAAGCCAGCTGGAATATTCTCTCATTATATAAACAGATTTAATAGATCAGGTAACCAGACATCTGATAATAGCTTCTTAACATGGTGAAATTAATTCTTTCTGTGTAACAGGTTATACTCAGAGGAAAATTAAGTTCACCATTAATTGTTTCTGTCTTTGTAAAATAGCAGATACATTTTCCCTTTTGGTCATAGCAGAATTAATATGACAGTTGGTGATAAAAACAGAATATTTCAGACACAAGAGGAAAAACTTATTGGATTTTCTTAGTATTCACTTGCTATAAGGTCCTCTCCAGCCATCTTATAAGGAACTATAATTGAAAATAACAGCAACTTCATATAACCTGTTATGCATCCATATTTTTCCTTGGTAATTGTTATAAATATCTTGAGTCACTTCTGTGGACGATGTGTGGGTAGGACTAACCCACCACACAGATTGTTTGGCTCTGGAGCATCTGTTGAAAACAGTGCAAACTGACGAGTTACTGTGGACCCTTGCTGAGCATACTGTGCTTGCTGGCGTTTCGACTAATGGTGCTCATCAAGGGTCACTTACATTTTGGCAATAATGTTCTATCGAGAATACCTCTTCTCAATTGGAATGTGGGGGAAAGTTGTAGTTCTAAAAACTGGAAATGGTGCTGTTTTGTCAAGGTGTCTTTATGTGAGGTGGGAAGAGCGAGGTTGTCCTCTAATTGCCTTCTTTTATCTATTTCACATTCCCCATAAATCAGATCTAAAGTCTCATCTAAGACAAACCAGCGACTTCTAATTATCAAAGCATTAACATGTATTATCTCATTCGAGCCTTAACAACAACTCCATGAAATAGATACAATCATTATCTTACTGTCATCTTACAGATGAAGATGTAGAAGTTAAGCATCTTGTGTGGAGTCATCCAGTTAACACGTGGTGGAATCAGGATTTGACACCAGGTTGTCTACCTGCTCTTCACCATTCCACGCTGTCTCATGGAAGAGGCACCTGTTTCAGATGCTGACTGTCAGATTTTGCTTCATATGACTGACATTAGATCTTACTCTTAAACCCAGCCTTATACCATGCAGATGTGCATTAAGTATTGCACTGTTGGGAAACAATGACATTTTCAGGCCCTGCAGCAGTCTGGGCCAGATCTATTAATGCTGCACTTGCTTCTCCTGGCATTGAATGTGTCCTGTTGGACTCTCCTTTGTGACAATACATCTAGACTTTCCTTTATGGTTGTCTAATACCACCCCCCATTCAGCTGAACACACTTAGCTTATCATATCTGAGCACCTAGTAATGTTTCAGGTGAAACACAGCACCACAGCAACCCGGCCCTATGTGCCTAGGACATAGTATTCACTCAATGCACATGCACTGAATGAATAAATAAATCTTCTCCTTCCCAGATTAAAAAAAAAAGATTATGATGCCTAACGTTAATGACATTGTGTTCCTCGCTATACTAAAAAGATTTTCCAACCTCTGATTTAACTTGCAAGGGGTCGATAGCAATTAGAATTTGAAAAATAAGTTAGTTTTTTATTTTTAACTTGAACTATCTTGTATGAAACATTCTGGTCACTCCTGATTCATTTAAACAAAGTTATCAAATATATTTTTTTCTATGCTCAAAGCAATCCTAATACCAGACTGTAAAAATAGGACTTTCTACTTATTTATTTTTAGATAGGACCCGCAGGGAGTCAACATGCTTCTAGTGTATTTTATCTTACATCAGTGATATCCAAAGTCCCTTTCACACATAAGATTCTAAAAGATTCTGTAATCAACAGCACTAACTTTCTCCTTTGAAAACAGAGAGTATGGGAATTCTAAACACACAGAATTTCAACAGTCATTTTTCACAATTTGGGAATGGGAGTATGACAACCATTGGGGCTGAATACCTATTACATTTTCTAGGCATTGCGATGGGTACTTTCAAAGCAATATCTTCTCTAATCCTCATAAATAGTTGAGGGCCAAGATCTTAAATTGTCAGAGCCTTTAATAACACCCTCTCTGCCTACGAGTTCTCCTAAAGGCTTGAAGACTGCCCAAAAAGGTAGTATCTCCAAGGAAACCTGAAATGCCACTAATGCCACATTCTAATATAAATCATGCAAAAATACCTATAAAATGTTTTTAAAATCTAATAACAATAATGTCAGTTTTTCACACTGCTCCCTTACTCTTCCATCTGCTACTGCCTTCCACCGATAGCTGCTGAACACAATGGGGAATTATAAATTAAACTCCTAGGTTCTGAAGCAAATATTATGCAAGTTTATCTCTGGAGGAAATATATTCCTCAAATTCAAAGGCAAAGTTTCTCTTTGTAAAGTTAAAATGGACTGAATACGGGGGAAATTAAGTGATATCTATATTATCTTAGAACCTATAAAAAAGGAAAAGATACATAAGAAACTTTATTCTTTAGCCGGAAAGTATGTATTTTAATTAGATAGAAAGTTTCCCATTACTATACTTTGAGGTTAGCTCTTGGTTAAGAATGAATGTGGGAAGATTTTTAACATAAACTTTAAATATGCCGCAGTGTAAAATGGGAAAGATAATTACTACCAAATCGTATGATCCCGGTTATGTTTAAACTATAGGTATATATCTGTAGCCTCTATTCATAAAATATCTTAAAAAGCAAAACAAAACAAACGAAAAATGAAAAGAGACTCTTAAATCACACAATTATCACAGTATTAGAAAAAAGACAAGCCCTGTGGTAGAGTTTGCCCATGGTGTCTACAGAGAGCTCGCTGGCCATGGAACTGGAGCTCTGTAAACCATAATATGGCCCGGCTTCCCATACTGAAAAGAAAATATCTCTCTGGAGCCAAAAATAAGGAACAAAGATTGATGGCGACCCTAATGCCGTATACCCCTATCGAAACTGAAATTTTGTCTTCTAGCGTCTTTTGACTGTGTGAACTCCAACCAAAAGTTTAACTTAGCTCTACTTCTGCACAAGTTGTAGGAGGAACGACTAGTCACTTGACATGCTCTAATCTGTCAGTGGAGAAGCATATCTGACAACTCTGCTGGATGTGTAAAACAGAACACATAAAAACAAAGTCAGGAGCCACCCAGCCTGTGACACACATCCAGTGAAAAGCTGATCACTTCAGAATCTTTTCTTCTGCAGCCTTTCTGTGGGCAGACAGTCCCGACTGCTGATGACTGAGCATCAGGGGCAGATTAGGAGTCATCTGAGAGCCAGGACAGCCAGTCTAGAGCACCTGATTACAGTTAACTTATGTTGTCCCTGCTCCAACGCTGCCCTTTGGTGAAATGTAATAAATCTCCTCCTCCTTAAATGACAGGGAGCCAGAATTGTTACTTTTGCTTTCAGCAATGAAAAACAGGGAAAAATCAACCTACCTAAAATGGGGAGAGCAATTTGCAAACAAACTCTCAAATAGCCACCTACTAAACCAGCTATAACCCAAAATATTAACAATGATTTTTATTAAATGTCAATCTCGAAGTTGATTTTAAATTTTTGTGCATTATCATATTTAGCAATTCCCCGCTATTTACAATTCCTTTTCTAGAATTCATTATTTTACAATTAGAAAAGAAAAATAAAGTACAGCCTTTTAGCAGCCAGCCCTTAAAAATACCTCAAATGATTTTTATCCTTGATATATTGCCTGCATTCTCTCTGTGACATGCTCTTCCTTCCTCTCCGGATTTGAGAGGGTGGGAAATTTAGCAGAACACATGTCAAACAGGTATTACTTGTAGATCAAATTTGAGTCTGGTTTCACCCAGATAAAGCCTGCATCTAACTCAGAACCTTTCTCAGAGTTTCTCATGAAAACTGGGAGAATGATTGGTACCTCATTTCCAAAAACTGAATAGCATTATCTGCTCGATTTAAACAGGTGTTCAGGAAAGATAACTAGTATTTGTTTAGTGGTTCCCAACTTGGGTGAAAAATGTGTGTTTTTAAAATATCCCAAAACAATGCAAAATACATCGTTTTTACATTTCCCACTTTACAGATGAAGAAACTGAGAAGTAATGGCATACCTAAAACAGGTAGCAGCTCCTAATTTGGTCTCATACATCTATGCTTTGAACTTTGCATTCTTCCTCAATCCATCATGTTCCTCCATGCCAAGAAATATTACTACCATTCTTTCTGTTTTTGCAAATCAACTAGATCAGTCTTCTTGATTAAAAGTATAATACTAATAGTAGTTTTTCCAAATCCAGACACTCTGGTTCCAACATGACATCTTATCTCTGCTGTCTACTAACACGGGGTTTCTCAATCTTGGCATTACCAGTATTTGGGGCTAGATCATTCCTTTGGGAGGCAGGATGGTGGGCTGCCCTGTGCATTTGTTAAGATGTTTAGCAGCATCTCTGGCTTCTACCCTCTAGATCTCAGCAGCGTCCCCATCTCCAAGTCATGACATTCAAAAATGTCTCCAGAAATTGTCAATGTTCCCTAAAGAACAGAATTATCTCTGGTTGAGAATCACTGGCCTAAGGAATCCGACCAGCACTTGAAACTTCAGAGGAGAGTCAGTATCCTCGTCTCTTTAATTGAAGTCATTCACAAATTCTAAAGATATCATTTCTTCTACTTATAAACCATTAAAAGACCCAGATCCCTCAGTGTGACAAACTGTATCTTTATAACTCTTTCTCCTCTCTAAGAAATTTAACAAACTGCACATTGACCATTTGCGATTGCATCCGTTAGGTGTTATTAGTCGATTTCACAAGCTTCCCTCTCCCTATGTCCAGGTGCCCTGGGACATAGAAGGGAGAGGAGCATCAACTTTAAAAACAGAGAGAACTTGACTTCAGTCCCTTCCCTAACATTTGTTAGTTATGCAATCGTGAGAGAGTTTAGAGTTTTCTTATGGCCAAAATAAGGATTTTAAGGTTCAAAGAGCAAGGTGGTGCTATAAAGGCTAAATATACCTACAAAATAACATTTCTGTGAACTTGAGCCAGTAGCTTAATCTCTATGACTCGGTGTCTTCATCTACTGAATGGTAGGTAAGATCGTAACTGGTTTGAAAGCCATGGGTCTGGAAGTTGCTGTAAGATCTATGACAGTGGGGAGAAGTGAGTAATCATGACCTGTTATTCCCTTGTTCTTTCCACTCGCTATAGCACATTCGGCTCCTCACTGCTCCTTCTGCTTCCTCAGCACCTGTGAATGGTCCACTCCTTCCGCCTATAATCAATTTTCCTCAGAAACTCACATAGCTCATTCCCTCAACCACTTCACGTCTGTGATAAAATGTCACCTTCTCAAAAAGACTTACCCAAAACAACCTGTTTAAAACACCTCTCTCCAGCCTAGCACTCTTGATGAAATGAACCTGCTTTATTTTTTCCATCTTGTAATATTTTTGTTATTAATATTATCATGACAATAATAACGATGTATATATTATGCGTCCTGTTTGTTTTCTCCCACTGGGATGTAAGCCCCTTGAGAGCAAGAATCGTTCCTGTTTTATTTAACCCAGTGCCTAGAAAAGTGCCTGCCACACATTAGAAATATGCTGGAAGAAAGGATAAAATGGGAAACAACTCAAAGTGACAGAAACACCCAACTGCTCAATCCCCAGCTCTGACAGAACAGGTCTAGTTTTTTGCTATTCTATATGCCAGGGACTCATGAATACGTTTCTGTGGCAGTATTAGACTATTTCTCTATTTCAGAAAACTAATCTTGAAAACATTTATTTCTTAAGGTTTTACTGTTGAATCTAGTTTGGTTAAATACCTCAGCATATGGCACATTTACTTGTCAAAACCCCTTTTTAACACTACATTTACTCTATTGTTTCACTGATTTTCATTTGGTTTTTAAGTGGCAGAAAATTTTTCAAAATAAAACACTGTTTTACTATGAAACAGTTTTACCATATGTGTTTATAGTAATCACATATGGGAAAACCGATAATAGTTAAAACTGATCAAACTAATATATTAGTGCACATTTGTTTTATAAGTTCAAAAGTGTAATATTAAAAAGTCAGTCCATGAGAATAATGAGATCATTGCAATGAATAAAATCATTCGCAATCAGGAATTAAGCATGAGAATTAGTCTTCTATCAGCCTCTGCTAATTTATTTCTACAACTTTTTTGGTTTTATAATATTCAGCAGACCTTAAATCACAAATAAGTAGTTGTAAATGGTAATATTTATTAATAGCTCATTTGCTATCTCAGAATACTTATAAATATCTACAACAGCATGATAGCAGAATAGCAGAAACTGTGTTGCAGCATTGAAAAACTAAATCTTTTTAAAGTGACTGCATTATTGCATTCCTAATGACAAATGAGATATGAAGCCCATGCTCACTTGAAATAAAGAATAATGAAGAAAACCTCAGTATAATGAAAAGGGTAGTAAGCTACACAGGGATTTCCAGGAAGGAAAGTTATTGCCTGGAGGTGGAAACCAGGAGAGCTCCAGGCAGGGTGTGGTAGCAGGATAAGAGAATATTCTGAATGTGGACTCGTTTGGCATTAAAGAGTCTTGAATAGACGATATTTAGTTGTGAGTTTCCTTGGATTGAAAAATAAGGTGGCTACTGATGTTTTCAGGCTATCTGAGCCTAAGTAAAATAAGAGTAGATCAATAGAGCTTAAAATATATGTATAGGTATGTATGCATGCACATATGTATATGTAGATAGTGAGCATATGTGGTATATGTAAGTGCATATAAGTATGTATGTATAAAAAAATACGTTACAAACATATATCTGTGAAAGCCTAGTGTAGTGATGCATGAAGCATCCCACCTTCCTCTACAGACAATATCCACCCTATCTGTTATATTGGAAGGGAGAAATATTTAAATATTCAAGTCGACTTGTGCGAAAGTATTTCCTTGATGCTAAATTTCATGGCTTGTTTTCACTTTACTTAATGTGCATATTGAACATAACCCCGAGGATTATATTATACCTGGGACATGATTTTTCAGTTATTCCCTTGCCTCATGTCTCTTGCAGAATGAGTTCAGATTTAGTGTTATAAGCAATTATGAGTTTCACACATTATGCTTATAAAATAATTGAATACATATCCCTTATACTGTTTTACATACTGATCGATGAATGGAAACCATATAATTTTACCAGTTGACGATGGCAGCTGGTGAGTACACTTCATTTTCACTTATCCTCCAGGTAATAAAAAATAATGAATACATCACTATACTTTACTGTCTTATGTAAATGTTTCACGCAGTTAAAGAGTTATAAAGTCAAAATAAAATGTTAATGGCAGAGAAAGAAATGGCATGATATTAGAAGCAGAAGGGGGAGGGTTGTTTTCTCGTCTGTTATGAATAAGAGATAAAAAGAAGCTTCTACTTTGATCTAACTGTGCTGATGCTTTAACTAGTCGAGGGGTGGGTAAACTACAGCCCATGGGCCAAACATGGCCCATGACCTGTTTTTGTAAATAAATTTGTATTGAAGCGAAGACACACTCATCCTTTTATGTATTTTCTATGACTGCTTTTGTGCTACAATGGCAGAGTTGAGTAGTTTTAACAGAGAGGGTAAGGCCGCAAAGTCTAAAATATTTACTATCTGGTCCTTTACAGAAAAAGTTTGGAAACACCTGAACTAATCCATCCCTGCCTCCTACAGGATGTAGAACAAGTTCCCTAGGTAATTGAGTGGTCCTGAAATGGCCTCAGCACCATCGCCATTAAAAGGTGTGTTAGGGACAGTCAGCACTTCCCCATGGCCAGTTCAACTGTCCTTCAAGAACACAGAAAAGCACACTCCTAGACCTGTACCAGCCTGTCTGCCTATTATTTCTCTTAATAAAGATATATTCCCTGCTAGAGACATCACTGTAGCTGTTGATGATACCAAGGCTGCTGATGCTGGAGGCCAAAGACACTGATGTCTGTGTCCGTAGTGTCAATATCTGATGCTAGGAACATGGTGGATAACTCCAGTGATGCCAGAATTGCTGTCCCTGCTCGTCACACAATGAGTACTGACATTGGGATGCTCCATGTACTACTTTCTGGCCCTTGTGACCATTGTAAGTTTCGACAACATCCAATGGAAAGTGTAGGTAAATACCTGTTTTAGTTTTTACTTTTTTAAGACAACCTGCTCATATAGGACTCCTATAGTCTAGGAGGATGGGGAAGGGACAAATCTCTCTTCTTTCCACTGGATGTTGCTTTGTCATGGGACCAAATTTCCATCTGTCCTCCTCAATATGAATTCTCTCCCATCAAGTACATGAGCCTGTCACCTTCTGATGCAATGGCCATCCAGATTTATACAGTCTTAACTCTTACTTAGCATGGAGATATGATAAGTTGGAACCTAAGCTTTAGACCATGGAGTTTAAACGGCTCCCTGATTCTCTCAGCCATATTTTTCTGCTTGATGCTTTTGATGACCTTGTAAGAAGACTGCCTGACAACCACTGTGTCCTAACCGGCTTTGGCTGGGGAGTTTTTTACCTTTTTTTTTTCAGCAACCACCCTTCTGGCAGGGGCTGTGTCTTCATGAGCTCATGGCGTATGTAGTGAGATATGCTAAGGTCCACTGGGAGTGGAAAAGCCTATTGGACATCTGAGAAAACATGTGTGCAGAGATTATTTAATGCTGACCACTTGCTTAGAGTGAGTCATTAGATAAAAGTTCAAAACACGACATAATTTATAAATGTGCACACGCAATATTATTGGCTCAAACCTACCGTGGGCATTCAGGGGCTTTCAAACCCCCAGCCTCTGCTTTTAGATACTCAGGAAATCTGTGGCTTATTCCTGGGAAAATAAGGGAAATCATTCTCTTGAGGAGATCCCCAGTTTTTCTAGAATTTCTGATTCTCTTCAATCTGCTTTCATCTTTTCATGTCACACATTGGAAAGCTTTTTGGAATTGTGATAATTTTCTGTGCAAGCATGATGTGACAGTATCATGACTTGTGCATCTTCACACATGTCCTATAGGTTTACCTTTTGCTCTGAGGACTAGTTCAGTGCCTCTGCAGGTACCCTGGCTGGTCTCTTGGGGTCCATGACCTCTGAACTGCAGGAGACCAGGTGGAGATTGCCCATTGTCAATCACATCCTATATTCTGCCTGGGTACATGAACACTTGCATTGTCTTGGGATTCAGATCTCATGGTAACTTCCCGGAAGAGCTAAGAATAACCCAGAAGTGGGGAAGTTGACACACAATGGGAAGAACTTTGAACAACAGGAGGTGAGAATTCATGAATATATTCTTCTCCTTTCCTCCCTCAAGACTGACTAAAAAAAAAGAAAAGAAAATAGTCAATATGTATATTCAAAAAACATCCCATGAGACTGAGTAATGTTTCATTTTCACAAAGTGGGGACCCACGAGGTAATGGATCCCTTGCATTTGCCCTCCCTCCTTTCCTACTTAATTTCCTTTTCACCTCACTTCTGTTTCCTAAAAATTGTTATCCATAATAAAATATTAGTACACAGCTTGTGCTCCAGGCTCAGCTTTCCAAGGAAACTGTTCTACGACAATTCCCAGAAGGTTCATTTAGGTAGAAACAGCATGCTTAGTTCAAATGTGCAGCGATGAGTCCTCATTGAATTTGGAGGGGTGGGAAGGAGGTGACGGGGCAAGGAGAAAAGTGAGACAAATTGACTACACCAGTATGGAAGCTGAAGGCCAAGCACTGAACCTTCTTGAATCTCAGTTTCCCTGACCCTAAAAAAGGGAAATTAATAGCCTCTGGTCAGTAAGAATGAGATAATGATAGGAAGTAAGATAGATTATGCCATAGTTAGTATCTAGATTGTAGAGTCAGGCAAACCTTGGTTGGAATCCCAGATCTATCTTTTACAGGCTGTGTTAACACTGGCAAGTAAATATTTTTCTTGACATTGCACTTAGTTCATAGAATCATTGTGAATTACAAACAAAAGAATGTATGCACAGTGCTTAGCACAATGCCTAGAACAGGGCCTGCTATTGCATGTTATCTGTTTTTATCTTTTAAATTTGTAATGTTAAAAGTATTACACAAACAATAGTTATTTCTAGCTTATTATAATTCTGATCATTTTCTTCTTCATAATATACATTTCCAACACTTACATTAAATGGAAGATAATGTCTTCCGCAAATGAAATGATTCTGACAAGAGGCATAACTGTCCAGATTATAAATTTTTCCATTTAATTCTTGCACTTTTGTGACATTGAGAAGCTGTATAATGGCATTTGCGTAACTGAAGTAAACATAATCTGGAAATGATACCGAGGATTCATTAAGCTCTTTCATTTGTCAAGGACTAGTTAATAAAAGGATTTTTCTTCAAGGAACTTACAATTCAAGAAGATAGACAGGCGATGACGGTGATGTACTTGACTGTGACTGGATAAATGCAAGGTATTAAAAGACCAGACAGAGGGACATTGAACCTAGTTGTGGGTAATCTTGACCAACTGAGATTCATACAAAGAACTCTTTAATAACAAAAGATGACAAAGAAAACAGATACGTTTTCCTTATTATCTTGAAGAAAGGGAACGTTTTGAAAAACAAATGGTTTGGTGAACAAAATTAAGATAATTTATCTTAACTTCACCAAGGACCAACCAGAACTTATTACCTTCAACTAGAAAAAACTCTAAGACACTGAATATTTTAAGAGAAAAAGAGTGTTAAAAATAGGCTTTCCAGAATGATAGTACACTTCTTTTAGCCCCATAAATTTCCAGAATCTCCTTAACTTGAAGAACTGGTCAGGAAGCATGGCTAAACTCTTGAAATATCTTGTCATTGAGGATGAGATTTACATGTTTAGGATGAGCTGAGAAGATGGTTTCGGTGTCAGACTATCTACAGGATTTTCTGCAAAGTGATTAGACAAACAAAAAGTCAATGATGGCCTACATCTCTAAATACAAGGACAAATGGATGTTCTACAAATAATAACATTTGCCAGTGGCAGTAATGAAACTCGTTTCTTTCATGTTGTGGAAGCAGCAATAAAATGTAGAAAAAAGATTAACAGGTGTTCGATATAAACAGCTCCTCTGAATTTGCATGGTTTCCTTTTTTCTGCCTAGGGGATGAAAGAACTAAGTAAAAGCACTCATGATTCTTAGAACATTTCTGTAAGGTAGAAAATAAAAACAACGGATATCTATTTTGGTAAAATGAAGGCTGTAGAGGGTGTATGAGCTGTGTGGGTGAGGGGAAAAAGGACTTTACATCAAGTCTATTTCAAAAAAGCAATCAGAAAGGTTCCTTTACTCTAAATTATACAGATCTCTAGCTCACCCTGCAGTGCAAAAATATATATGTAGAATCATTTGTATTACTAATCATCTGTATTACTAATTAGTATTACTAATCATTTGTATTACTAATGATTACTAATAATAATCATTACTATTAGTAGTATTAGCTAACTGTCACTGATACCTTACTATGTGCCAAAAGTCATGCTTAGTGCTTTCACAGCTTAGTTTGGTTTTCCCAGAGCTTGAGACTATGCTAGTGGGGAAATGATTTTGGGGGGCGGGGTATGGGGGTAGTGAGAATGATCCTTGGAAACAAGAGTGAGGGAATCAAGGGAATGAGATGGGGAAGAAGCAAAAGCTAATAAGTATATTTTACGTAGGTCACGATGTTGGCACAGGCACAGGGCTCCAAAATTTTTATTTTGGATACCTCAAAGTGATTCCTAAACATACTAAATTTTAAGCACCAGTGATTGAGATAGTCAAGTTCAACATCGCAAAGGTAACATATTCTGTGTGCATAATTCCTATAGAAATGTAAAGACTAAAATAGCTGTGTTATTAAGATTAAAACTTGGAAGAAAAGGACTCCATTGATCCCATGTATTAATTAATGGGCATATATGTATTGATTGAAACTCTAGTAAATACGAGTGTTTGACAATGAAGATAAGAAGAAAAAATAATGTATTTCCTGCTTTCTGTGAATTTATAGTCTAGTATGGGAAGCTGTAGAGTAATAATAAAATAGACAATAATAATTTATTCATCAAGAATAATGAGGGGACTTCCTGAGGACAGCAAACTCTGCCAAAATACAACAACTGTCCTGTTTTGCCCTGGTTTCCCAGAACACATAACATTCAGAGCTAAAAACAGAAAGTCCCAGGCAATTCAGGACAAGTCAACCACCCGGGTAGCAAGGCAATCAAAAGAGTCTAAGAAAATGAATGTGTACATGATAAGGTAGCAGAAGGTAGTCACTTATATTGAGCCCTATCACTTTTCAAGTTCTTTATATACATCATCACAAGGGTCTAAGCTGACTGACAGAATAGGAAACTGAGGCTTAGAGAGGTTAATCACTTTGCCCCACTTTCCATAAATGGGAAATGGCTGAGCTGAGAGGGATCTGCGTCCAGGGCTGTTTGAATCCAAAGGCCCCAGGGGTAAGGAGAGATGATGCTCTAAGTTCTTTGCTCAAAAACTCAAAGGAGACAGAAACATGGAATTAGAATTGAGCTCTTCATCCTAGCGAAACCAGCCATGTTTTATTTAGGGAAAGTCATTTTGTTTTTATTAACACACGTACCCAAGGTAGTTTGCTTGCCTCCTTCCCTTCCGGCAGCTGCTTTGAAGCCAACCAGAGGATCCAGAGGGAGCCGAGTTGTTTCTAGCAGCTGTTTCTCAAACACCTAACTTCATTTTCAGATCAGAGTTGGGGTTTGAAGCTCTTAAAACCTTTGCTGCTTCAATCACATGAGAGCAGAAGCAGCCAAAACAATCAGTGCCTCACCAGCAGCCTATTTGAATGCTTCTCTGTGTAGTGGATGCCTCTGGCATAATGGAGTATCGGGCTGTTTGTTAAATCTACTTTCGATTTCTCAACCCCTAACTTCTCTCTGAGAGACAGACACACTGAGAGAAAAGGAGGCGACAGCTCACTAAACTCCTTCTTCCTCCTGCTTTCTCTTTCTCTACCTCCCTCTCCTTGTCCTTTTTCATTTTATGATTAAGAAGTATTTAAATTCCAAAAAGAATGAGAAAAGTGACACATATTCATCCTAAAAATGCAAAATTTGTGTTTTGTCATATTTGATAAAAAATCTTTTTGTAAGAATACAAATGTTATGGATAGGGTGGAAACTCTTAGCCCTGCCCAAATGAATTCCCCTTCTTTGCTCCCAAGTAACATAATTGGGAGGTTGGCGTGATCCTTTCTGTCCAGGTTCATACACTTTCATTAACATATATGTGTCCATAACCAGTAAGAGATACTGTTGAGTGAGTTACTTTTGTATTCTATTATTAGTATTATACCGTATATCTCTACTCACATCTTAAATTTTTATTGAATATTTTTTGTTTTTACAGGTGCAATCATGTGAATATATGACAGATTAGCACATTGATTCTCATTGCTTTATGGTATTCCATAATATCCATTACATGAATATTGCACAGTGTCTTTTTTTCTTAATTCCCCAACGTTAAATGCCTAAATTATAATTTTTTACTCCCTCTTGCATTTGTGTCCAATAAACTTCTGAGGCAGATTTTTATGTTATGATCTCCATTGTATAGAGAAGGAAATCGAGCTTGAGGTAAATAAAATAAGTAAAATTTACACTACTAATAAGTAAACTACTGGAATCAAGAAACAGGTCGGAGGAGCCTGAAAGTATTTGTTTTCCATACACAGTAGACTCCACGAGGAAGGAAGGAAAAGGAAGAATGGCAATTATAATATCACGTCAACATTGTTTTCAAAGATCTTTGTTTTCCACTCTTGTATCTACAGGGCTTGGCAGGGTACAGGCACACAGCAGGTGTTAAACGAACAGATATTAAATCATTGAGCTGAAAAGACCACGTCTCAGGAGGTTCTAAGATAAGTTGTCACACATAGAGTCCTGGAGGCAAAGCCCTATATCTAACACACCTAATCGAATATGGAACCAGAACTAAAGATACTGAGAGTGAGAAAACAGTTTGCAGTCAGTACATAGCGGTTGGAACACATCCCAACAATACAAGCCTGAGACAAGGACCTGGGGTCTTACATGTCATTAGTAGACGTGTGAATGTTTGAGCCATTTATACCCAAGGGAGATGGGATAGGACAAGCCCAGGAATTTTCACTGGTTCACTGAATAATAGTAAGGCATTTTGGAAGAAAGCAATTCTTCCCCGCTTGCATGAAGTAAACTTGGTTATTGTAAACCTTCAGTTTCTTCCACTGTGTGACTCTCAAGTTAAGGACCTTCTTTTTCCTTCTACTTCGGTGCACGGGACTAGCCAATGAGTCATGAGCTTAGCTGGCTGCTATTCACAAACACCTGGTCTGTGCACAGGTGTCCAGTTATAAGATTAAATGCGACATAACACAAAAAGCATTGGGCACAGGGCCTGGCACATAAAAAGCACTGAACTCAGATTAGCTTCAACAATATTATAAAAAAAGAGAGGACTATCCTTTTATATTTTAAGATTGGAAAAACAACCTCTTTACAAGTGGCAGCGAGATTTATTCAGATGGGGCAATAACCTTGAGATGTAATTTTTATTGTTGTTGCTGATTATTTTTCTGAATATCACATGCGTTTATAATGGAGTAAACTCAGGCAAACCCTTTTAATCGGAACCTTTTGTAAAGCTTCCTAAGAGGCTTAATAGATAGTAACAAGAAAATTCATATTTTTCTCACACATTGCTCAACAAAAGCACATTTTACTATTTTTCAATATCTAATGTTGTCATCCAGGGGACATAAACTGAAGTCCTCTGGAAGACACGTGGGCACTGGGCTCACCCACACCGGGGATTCTGAGTGCACAGTAGTAAGCGGCACAGAGAGGACCTCACTGCCTGGCTGTAGGTCCCAACAGGGAGGTTTGAGTGGTTCGTTATTATTGAGATTATAGAAATCTTCCTTTCCATCCAAGCAAGTCTCTCTTCCAGAATGTATTTTTGAAGCATATTTTGGTTTTAATAAAGCATGTATTTAAGCCACATTTAAAAAAAATAGACTCTTGATTGCTCAGAATTACGTGGCCACCTAAGCATGTGGGTATGACACAGTCTCCCAGTAAAACACAGACATGACAATCACATGAAAGTTAAAGGTAGGTGTGTGTGTGTGTGTGTGTGTGCACATGTGCATGTGTGTGTGTTTAATCACAACCAGAAACAGAAAGGTCAGACCCACATACCTCAAACTTGAGGAGGTCTCAGCAGGATTTTAAAGTATAGTGGTCTTCAGTTTTGTCCCAAACGAAAGGGGACCCTCTCTAACTTTGCGAAATATGAAAGTAAGGCTATTCATTCTGCCTCCAAAATACTCCTCATATTCCCCAGGTGGGTTGAGGCCTGGACACCAAGACAGAAGGAAGCTGAGTTGGACTGGCAGTTTAGGGGTAGGGTCTTATTAAAGTGGCAAGTGAAGGAGGGGTGTGTCCTCGCTCAGTAGTTCTCACACTTGGCTGCTCACTAGAATCCACTGGGAAACTGTAGAAGTACCTGATTCTCAAAAACCAAGTACAAGTTGCAGAAAAGCTGCATGAGTATGTCTTTAAACTTTCCTAGGTGATTCTAATATGCAGCCAAGGTGACATGAGCAAATCTGGACAAGATCATTTTCTCCTCAAGAGCGAAACACACATTGCATCCCCAATGAGTGAAAGTACACTGGCATTTTCACTATCTTAAACACATTTAAGCTGCACTTATTTATTGTTATATTCAAGGCCTGGCACATATCAGGAATTCATTCATAATTAATGAACAAATGAATGAATGATCACTAGCTAGCAAAAATATTACAATAAAAGCTTTCCCATCACTCTATGTAACTAACTTTCTGCTCAAAATTCTAAAATCTGCATAATATTTGATGAGTCGTTCAACATTTCGGAAATTATCATAAAGAATTTAAGAAAAATTTACAAATATATATATACAAAGTATTCATCACACCGCAGTTCATAGATTTGATGTCACTTATGATATATCCAAACAATGGAATTCTATGTAGACATTGAAATAATGTAGATTATTTTTAATATAGAAAGCCATCCATGATATATTATTCATAGAGAAAGACACAGTAAAACCGGCATGGATAAAATTGTAAATTCGATTTAATAAATAAATTACGTGTGTATGTCTACATAGAAAAATTGGGGAGGTATAAATGCTAATGTGGTTAACTGTAGAAGATAAAAATCAGGATGGTTTTCATTCTCTTCTTATATCTTTTCATTACTTTTCTCAACGTACATTATTTTAATAATTATGATTTCTCCGTACATAATCTTTTCCCCAAAGTTGGAGGGGCTATATCCCATCCTTATACCAGGTCAGTCTTGATTTCAGAACCCTCACCACTTGTGAATAGAGTCAGACCAAGATGCAATGGTAGAAAGGGAGAAGTTGATTTTTAATGCCCTTTTTCACACCTCTGGGTCAGCCTTCATTATTTTTGTGGGCCACTGCCTCCCCCAAGTAAGTTCCCATAAGAAACGGATAACTTCATTGGACCCAGAACATCCAGTTACATCCATAAAACCTATTTCTTCAAAACATCTGTTTCCATATGTAATGGAGCTAGGTTATCTGATATAACTATTTCTTAATGCAAATCAGTATAATTCCTGTCTGTCATCACTCACGGCGGGGAGTTGCACCTTGAGGTAAATATAAAAACACAGAATGTCTCTAATGTGACATAACAACTTTCAGAAACAAGATCTTCTCTGATACTGTACTAAGCACTTGCAGAATTAAGGGACATAAATATAATAAACAACACTATAGTGTAGATACTACTACTATACCCAATTCATATATGAAAAAGCAGAGGCTTTAAGGAGTTTAAAACATGCCCAAGGACCTATAAACAATAAGTGGCAAAGCTGGGATCACACCACGTCACAGGCAATCTGGCTTCAGTTTCTGCTTTCTGACTGACTATACAACGACGTTGTATTATGCAGTTGCTAGAGTTTCTAAAAATCGCAGCTCAATTTGATTCAGTCCTCCATACTGATTATGTTAGTTTCTGGGGTAGGTAGATATTCCAGGTGAATAAAACATGATTGGAGCCCTCTATGGGCTTATACTAATGTAGCAACTTGTCCCAGCCATGGAAGAAGAAAACCAAAATTCTCAAGTATCTTTTATCATCTAGATTGTTGGTTGTGGAAGTGTGGCCCCTGGGCTAGCACTGCCTGAGATCTTAGAAGAAATGCAGATTCTCCAGCCCCACCCCGGACTTAGGAGTGGGGTCTGGGCCCTTCACCAAGACCTTCCAGGTGAGGACACTGTTCCAGCCACCATATCATGTGTTTCATAAGAGTTACCTAATTTCGTCCTCACGACAGACTTTTACTGTCAGCTCATAATTCCAGATGAGGAAACTGGAGCCTGGGGAGCTGGGTTAACACCTCCCCAAAGGCGCAGTTAGTAAGTGATGAGGCTGGAAGGGGCTCCCGCTGAGGTGCTGTGAATGGGACAGACTCTGCCGCTACTTCAACGCAACCTTCTTGATTTGCATGTGGCTATACCATTAAAAAACACTCAATGAAGACATACCGAGGAATACAACTTAATGGGAAACTAAGACACATGTGGGCACTTATCTAATAATAAGACTACTTATGAAAGGATGTTATAATGTAATTAGGCTCCAGGAGGCCGGAGGTGGGGGGTGAAAAACGACTTCTATTTTAACTGCGTCCCAATAATGGAGTGTTGCTGAAGAGTTATTCACACAACAGCTGCTGTGAAGACATGTGCTGATTCTATGGATTGCTGCATAACCCCACTGCAACAGAGCCTCCAGTCCTCACGCACACAGACATGAGTCCTCCCCACGCAATGTCTAATGCTTGCAGCAGAACTATAAATCAAAGCTAATGGGAGAAAACCCAACTCCTCCATTCGGACCTTCTAAAAATATTTGCCTGTGATGTTTCAAACAACAGAGATTGCGTGCTCACGCACGCACAATTTATTCTGGGTTGGCTTCATTTGGAGAGCCAGATTAGGGAAGGTAATCAAGTACGTTTCACTTCTACCTAGTAAATAAGTTAAATGGTCCCTGTGGTTACTCATTAAAACTTTTATGGTATGTTCATCAATTACCAAACAGCTTGAACAAAAGCAGAGGTAAATTAACTTTCTCAAATCCACATGGCTTGCCAAAAGGAGTATACTCAAAGCAATTTCATTGGTTTAAAGTTCATCCAAAATACTATTAGCTGGGAGTCCAATTTTAAACTGTCAAGAGGAATATATACAATGGTAATTTCAGATCATTATCATGACATTCCAATGCAAATGGACACAATTTAATTCATTATCACTAACATTACATCTTTATTTTGCTACCAACTGGTGACTGACATTTTCAGGGCTACAAGAAGCAAATGCTAATTAGACCATGGTGTACTCTTACCCTTTCTTCTTTCGCTACGTTTTTCCAACTTTAGAGAGACATGCTGGAGGCCACTTCTGGCCAGCTGCTGGCCCTTGACACTCTCTCCCCAGCCCTCAGTCAAGCCACCATCCCTGGGATAAAACAAAGCTCCTGTGGGTTTCCACATCTGTGCATTATGCTTCTGAAACAGAGCCTATGTAATGCAGTGACCCCTTCCTTAAATCACCCAACCAACCTAATTTAGGAATTGGAAGCACCCTCGAGGGTGACAGAGCATAGGCATTAACATGCAAACAAACTGCCATGTGCGATCAAATGTGCATTTAGACTGGACAAAAGGGAAAGAAATAGTTTTCCACGCTCCTCCTTGCATCATTAGAGTTTTAACAAATTACTAATCTCTGAAATTATGTCAGGAGGGAACTTCCTCTGCTCCTCTCATTCATGCTTAGGTAGACTCAATTCATCTCTGAAAACATGCCTTTTACTCTCAACATGAGATGAGAAAGAGCTATAAAATCTCAAACAGCTCCAGTGAAATGTTTAATGTGTTCAAATGAAAGCAATTAGTACAGACAAAATTGAAGATCTTCAATTTGAACTATGGATTCAGGGAAAAGAAAGAAAACAAATTTTTTTTCCCACTTCCCTAATATGACACAATAATTCTGCCTTCAAGACAATGTCCAACTCCAGAAGCTCCATGAAAATGTTATTCTCTCACTATTTTGCTGCAATATTAATAATGATAGATGGTCGTCATGTGCCAGGTCCTCAGTAACTGGCTTTGCATATTTTAATCTTCAAAACAATCCTGCAAGGTATGAATTCAGTGACCAATAAGGATGATGAGTTTGGTAACCCCAGTCAGCCAGTGTGACGAGCACCTTTCCTCGGCTGCCTCCCCTTCCCAACATCACCATCCACTTTCCTACCTGTGTTTCCCTCACTTCCCAAGTCAACTCGTTTCATTCAAATCCTTGTGCCAGGGTCTGGTTCTGGGGTACCCAAATTAAGACAACAGAAGATGGTAGGATCCAGGAATTAAAAATTTTACCTGCCCCATGTGTCGAATGTGAAATGAGCAGATAAACTATTGCAGTAGAATGAGAGAAAAAAGTAGACAGAGTCATAGATGACCCCAAATTTTTTTAAATGGATAGATTTGAAATGCTTTTCTCTATACTTAAATTCAGCTAGGCTAGAAAGCATTTATCCTTTAACATGATTGATACATATGTAATTTAGTTATAATTTAAGTTTTCAAGCACAGTTACAATTTGGTAGGTGTCCTTTACTTGGAATTATGCTTTAGGAAGCTGGCATGTGGAAAACCATCATTATACTTTTAACATTGGATACAGCCCTCAAAAGCATGAACTTGTCCCCCCCACCCAAAGGAAACAGTTCTCAATAAGAACTTACCAAAACCAGTTTTCCTCATCCATCATCTAATCATTAGTAAACTTTGCTTTAATAACTGCACATTTCAGACTGAGAGGAAAAATGAGGCCTCGTGTGTTACATATGACATTGCTCCCCTACTTCTAAAAAATAAGTGTCCTGCTGGAAAAGTATGTGCCCTGGAGCCTGAGACTAATAGGAATTTCAAGGCCTGTTTTATGTTTGCAAGTTAATCTTTCTTTGTCGTCCATCTCAGCCAGCAAATACAATTTCATAATAACACAACTCATCTCTGTGTTTTTGAACTTGGCTTTGGATTGGGGATCATTGTGTCTTTGCCTTCAGATGTCTCACTTTGATGTATTCTATTTCAAAGGGAGAGATAAAACCCAAAGTTCATTCTCACAATGGGACATCCTTTAAAGCCAAAGAGAAATGTTGGTCCTCTTTGTGGCACACAGCAGCCCAGATTCACTTTGAGATCTTCTCTTGAAGTCCCTGGGCAAGTGCAAAATGGCTTTCGGTGATTTATTTTGTGCCACTGTTGGAACAGAATTGCTATAGCTCTCTCCATTGCACGAATGGGCAGACTGAAGTTGTGGGAGTGAAGCAGGGCGAAGACCTCTGGGAAATAGGTTTCCTCATCACCTCTTCCTAATTACTCGCCATGTAGCTAAGCTCTTCAGCACTAATGGCTCCGCTGGGTATAAACAGTATCTATACATATCTTTGAAAGTCTAAATCTGGGCAGAAGTAAGGAAGGATCTATTCAAACCCACATTTTTATCTCTCTGTCTCCTTCTGAACTTAATTCTAATTATATAGGGGAGAAAAGTTGTATATTCCTCTATTAGACATAACATATTTCACTTTCTAAAACTGATCCACCAATCTACCATTGTATGTGGCTCTTCAATTTTCTATAACTAGAGGATATCTCTAAATACATTTTCTCCATCTTCAACTTATAATAGATGGCAGTTTCCACAGGGATGCACAAGTTCTTGTTTATCTTTATATCCTCAGTACCTAAAACAAAATCTGAAATATACTATTTACCCAATACATGTCTGCTGAGTGAATAAGTGAATAAATGAATGAATGAAATATTAATCATTTACTCTTCTTTGAATCCTTTCTTTCGGCATGTTCATAGCTGTTCTGTCTTGCAAAAAAAAAAAAATTTAATGTTTTTGCTTCCGTACCCTATGAAATAATTCATCAGTTCGAAAGCACAAGATGGTATATCCCTTTTACCTCTTCTCCAGTAAGAGCAATTTTATAACAAAAGAAATGGAGCAAGTGACCAGCCTTAAAAAGATAAGGAGTGTTATCTCGGCCAAAGCTAAACCAGGTGCTGATGACCTCTACTCAATGCCAATACTCTGATACTGCTGTGGTTCCAACTGGCAGAATCTCAACCAAGGTTTTAATGGCAGGAATGGTAGAATTGAGCCTAACTAGAGTCTTGAATCACTTGTGGGCTAATATTTTACCGACAATTTGCAAAATATTTTCTGACTGCTAAACCTGCAAGGCATTACACTAGACACTAAATAATATTTTAATCAGAGAGCAATCCAACACAAAACAATGATTTCAGAAAGAAAACAAAACCTGCGGATGTGGATAAATGTCCATGCTTTATGGTTGAAAATGATTTATCTCATAAAAGAGCTTCGACATAAAGTACTATTGGGAAAGGGGGTTAGATGGGCTCAAATGGATCACAGAACACTTCAAAATGAGGTGGCATTTTAACAAAGGCTTGAAGGGATAAACTAACGTGAACACTTTTCAGTGGTATGCTCTTAAGCAAATAATAAATTAAAAGCACTGATTTGCTGCATTTGACAATTTTCATGTTGTAAACATCCCTACCATGGCCAGCAACCAGCTCTCCAAATTCCTGAAAAGTTAACAATTAGCTCTCATGAACCAGATCTAGCATACCACTGCTTGATAAATTTCAAATTTAAATGCTATATATGAAATTGGAAAGATCCAACCATCCCCATATTGAAGGACATGTTTTTGCAATGAAGGAAAAGTGGTTTAGGGAAGAGAATTAGATAGCTTTTGAAGTGCTTTTAGCTGACCCCAGTTTGGAGTCATGATTACACCAGGGAAAATTACATCTCTGAGTAGCTCCAGGTCTTGGCAATGTGAAAAAGTACCGGCAGCTCGACTTAGAGTATTTCATTAGAAATTTAATCGTATGTCCCCATCTTTTAAATCTAGGAATTCTATCTATAATACTATAGATTTAGAAACACTAAATCTGTAGAACGCTTTCTATAAAGATTTTTTAAAAGATAGTTATGAAAGAATGAAGTTAAAATGAAAACGGTCTCAGTATTTCTCTGTGAAACTCAAGTTGGCTGGAAGTTAGAGTATCTTTGGGCAACTGCCTGATGTTGGGAGAGAATTTGGCAAAAGTAACCCAGGCTTCTGAATGTGCGTGTGTTTTTGTTTACTGAGCCCAAGGGTTTATTTCTCAAGTGAATTCCCTTTTTTTTTTTTTTTTACTGTGATAGGAGTAATCGTGAAAATCCTCCTGGTAATAAGCTCCATGAAGGTTCTTTGGCAAAATGGGCTATAAATATTGGCCATATGCCACATTTCAATATTTTGGTTTGAAACACAGTAGCTGAAAAGCTCAGGAAACATTTTCAGAAAAGACCCGTTGTTCTGGCTCTCAGCTGGCATCCTGAACAAAAGGCTGCCTTGCTGCCATCATCCTGGGCACAAAGAGAAGATACTTCCCAGTCACAGTGCTTAGTGTCCAGCCCTCAAGATGGGCAGAGATCCATAAAAAGTGTTTATTTATTGAGTGAGAGAGTGAACTATTTGAACACTAAGATCCCTCATCAATCTCCAATGCTATGAATCTAAGAGCCGTTCAGTCCTAAACTGCACTAAAGGAAAAAGGTATGATCGTTGGCAAACTGGAAGCATGGCTTCTAAATATGAGTTGGTCATCAGCTTATGAAGGTGTTAGATTACCCAACTCCTTCATTTCCTCCAACTCTACAAATCTGGAAATCAACTGTCCAGAGAATTCTAAACTTTTGTTTTGGCATTAGACTCTATCTAAAAGACTGATAAACTATATTCATGCAATAACATTTCAGAAACATTCATTGTCTTCCACCTGGTACCTGCGAAACTTTACATTAGGGAATCAAGAATTAAAGAGAAAAGACTTCTGCATTAAGTTGCTCATAGTTAGATAGGAAAATCACAATGAGAAGACAACTGAAATATTATGTTAGTACAGCGATCTCTCCCCCATTTCCACCAATAGGATATGGTCTCCTAAGGGTCGTTACAATTATGTACCAATAAGGACATTTAAAGATGTCTCTATCAGGTAAGCTTAGTATCCCCTTAGGTTGGCCTAGACAATGGAGCTGTTTATGCTAAACAATCCAGGTCCATCAAACCATATGAGAGTTTGCTTCTCAGCTGACCTCATCTTTGTTCACCTTTGCCTTCAGTGTTATCCCTATAACCACCATAGACATTAGGATCAAGTGAAAAAGGGCTTTATTCCTAGCTCTGCCACCTAATGAACTTTGAGATTTGGCATAGTTTGCATTAGTTTTTTCGGATGCTGAAGGGGAGTGCATTTTAGTCCTCATCATAGGCTCAAAGACAATGTCTGAAAAGAGCCCACTCAATAAATGTGCCTGATTAGTCATTTTAGTGTTTATGTTATAGATGCATGCATAGCATAGACCCACTGCTTGTTTTAAACTGTTCTATAATAGTTGTATGAGGCAAGGCTGGCAGAGGTGTTTAAGAGAAAGCTCTGCAGTCATTCTCACTGGATCTTCAAAATATTCATAAACAATTTTGATGTTATCTTCAATTTTTCCTTTCTTTCTTATCAAGGCTGCAGCTTCTAATTCTGGGTATCAACCCACTTTAATCGTCTCTTTCCTCTCTTTGCCTCAAATTGTGAATGCCTCTCTATTCTAACAAATTGTTATAATTACTGTTAAGGAGGTTTACTCAAGTATCTATGGAAACAGAGAAAAAAAGAATCCAAATTTAGTCAAGTTAGGTGGAGTGTCAAGAAAGGCTTTTAGAAAAAAGCGACAACCCGTGAGTTAGTTTTGAAACATGAGTGAGCACTAGAGAGGAAGCAAAGGAGGGGCTCCAGTGTTATGCAAAGGCACTGGGACACGGACGGCTATGCGGCCTCTGGTTGCTGCACCATCTGCAGTGAAGAATGCAGTATGAAACAATGTCAGGTGGGCAAGAGCCTTGAACACTATGCTAAGGTATTTGAACTTCACCTAGAAAGCAAGAGTGGCGTGAGCTCCTGAAGGTTCTGAAGCAGGGGGCCTGCAGGATCAGATTTTAAAGAGTCACGCTGCACACTGGGGATGGCTTAGAGGAAGAGTAGACTGGGGATGGGAACCACAAACTCGGCAGTCCCGTTATTCCATACGTGGCTTTACTCATCAGCATCTTGTAATTTTTGAGTAATCAACACTCATGAAATGACAGATGAATAATCACATATTCTGGATTAAGTATGAGTGGGAGTGTAGAGTAGGTAGAGAAGGGTGAGAGAAAAGTGTAATTGGCAAAAACCTGCCATCTATTGCCCTACTAATTGGCTGTTCATGTCTTGCAAGTTTTATGGACATTTCTCATTTGGGAATAAATCTCAGGCATGATTCATCCCTAATTATCAGGGAGAGGAAAACAAACATAAACCAAAGACCTCATTTGAATTGTTTATTTCTTTTAACTACATAAAGATTATAGCCACAGGCTTTTCACTAACTTATAGAAAAAGGAAATACAATAAATAAATAGACAGGTAAAGACTATTCCTCTAGGGGGTGTTGTGAAAGCAATCTAAAGCAATGAGTGTTGTGGAGACAGTCAATATGCATCCATCTGCATACTTAATTAGTACCACACAATCAGCTTCCAGTACTAAAGGCAAGTTTCTAAAGCTCCCTCCCACTGTTCAGATTGCAGACTGTTATGAAAACTCTCTCATATAGGAAAGGGTCATAAAGCTAGCTTTAGTACATATGTAGGCATATGATGTATATGAGTGCTTAATGCATACTGTTAAGTGATAAAATAATTACTGAAATATAAAATTATGTTAATGAGACAAATATCCTAATTTTTTAAAAATATCTAATGATGTGTGTTTACTGCACTCATTGTGTCACTGAATATTTAAAGTCAGTACTGTCACTCATTTTATAGATGAAAAAAACTGAAGGTAGAGAAATTGTCTAAAGTCACCTTTGTTAGTTGGAAAATGACAGAACATGGATTTGAGTTCAAGTCTCTATGACACTAGAGGCCATACTCTTAACTGTTGCTTACTACTGCCCTGGATATGGGACCCTACACAGTCCAGATCCACTCAGAAGTTTACATCCTTTAGGCAAACTTCCCTCCTCTAGAGGAGGCCCCACATTCTATACCTGCTACATTGATGTCATAAATTCCTTTCCTGGAGTTCTCTTGCTCCTTCTTCATTCATCTGGTGATTCTCTTACTCATTCCATAGTCTATTCAGATTTTATTTATCTCAGAACCAGGATTTCTTCATAAAAATATAAGTAACTACACAGTGGCCAGGACATGGAAACAACCAAAGTTTCCTATGATAGATGATTGGCTGAAGAAGCTGTGGTACATATATACAATGGAATATTACTCAGCCATAAGAAGAGATGAAATACAGCCATTTGCGACAACATGGATGAAACTCGAGATAATCATGCTAAGCGAAATAAGCCAGACAGAAAAAGTTGAAAATCACATATCACTTATATGTGGGATATAAACCTAAAAGCAACAATGGAACAGGACAAACAAACAGAGACTCATGGACATGGACTTTATACTAGTGGTTACCAGAGGGTAGGTGGTGGGGGAGGAGAGGGGAAGTAGATGAGGTAAAGGGGGTCAAATATAGGGTTTAGGGGGAGAGTGAAGTGGGTAAAGGGGATCAAATATATGGTAGCTGAAGGAAACCGGACTTTGAGTGGTAAACACACAATAGAATATACAGATGTTAAATTATAATGTACACCTGAAAATTATATAATTGTATTAACCGATGTTACTCCAATAAACTTAATTAAAAAAATAAGTAACTAAATAAATAAACTAACCAATTAATCAAATTATTCCCTCCTCACTTCTCAAAGCATGAGTTAAATCACGGTTGGCATCATGTCTAGGACATCTGAATAAGTATTTATTGGTATAGAAATTAAATTTTTATATTGACTAACATAATAAAATACTAACTGATATTCCAGCCATAGTACATAAATTAAAATTTTAAGAGTACAGCCGAAAAATTTGTTTCAAGAGTTAGTATTTCTAGTCTAACGATTCAGAAGCATAAAGAGCCACAAAATAACCAAAGATGGGTGAAACTATGAAAATTACTCTTCCAGGTGAAACACTGGCTTTATTTTAGAATTTCCTTCAAAGTCTGAATATATCCATTTCCCATTTAAGTTTGTGTGAAAAGATGAAAAAAAAAATCCTATATTTTATGTGTTTTCAAGAATTGACCAACAAATATACTAACAGATCCAAATATACGAGGCTGAAATAAGAATTGGAGATAGGCTGCTCGAATCCCACTTCAGGAAAGAACTCGCTGCGTGATTAGCTGGCAACCTCCAGCTTTCAGCTTCATCAGGATCAGATCGGCTTTAGGGTCAAGGTCCTACTCTTTGGCACATACACACGTGCGCACACATGCACGCACACACGTGCACACGCATGCACACACAATACTCACACACATGTGCACACACACGCACACGCACACCAGATGAGTAGAAAAGAACGCCAAGATAGAAACTCAAGTTCTGACATCGCAAATGCTATAGGAGTCAGAGAAAAACTTTCGAACTGTCTTAAAAACCTCATTCTAGCCTCCAAGAAATAGTGGAAATTCTATTTTTTTATTCTCTGCTCTCCTCCCCTCCAGGTGAGAGGCTACTTTTCTTGTCCTCATCACAGCTAGAGATGCAGATAAAAATATTACACTGTGAATTACTGTCCTGTGATGTGCTTAATTACTTTGCCCTCAAATTCCTTGTCTGTATTAAAAAAACAAAACTGCCAAGCTCACGTAAAGTATCAAAAACTAGGCTGGTATCTAGCACGCTCTTAGTATAAATTCGGTCTACTTTTTCCTAGAGGCATTACTCTTATTTCATTACTTAATGTTCAAATAATATTAAAGTTATCATATTCTATATATGTTCCTTCTTAACTCTAGGTATGAAATCTATTTTAATAATATCTGTGACTTACCCAAATTATTAATGAAATTAATGTAAACGAATGAGATCTAATTTGCTCACCAGAACCCGATACTGGCTACTTACAAAAACCTCCTAGTTTTTCTCTCTGCCTCCAACTGCTGGACATTCAGTCAAAGGCTATCAATGGGCAGAAAGATGACCCTGCTCCTGCTCTAGGACAGCTCTTGTCTTTACTCCCTGCTGAATCCGGGTCCCCAAAGAACCCAGTGTAACCATGAAAGAGGAATGAACTGGGAGATCTGGGTGCTAAGCCTACACTTGGCACACTCAGATATTCAGTTACTTCATTTGTTCACTCCTCATGACATTCATTCGACAAAAATGTCGAGACTTGAACATGCCAGGCTAAATGGTAGATCCTGGGAATTCAGAATTTTTAAAGAGAGTCCCTGTGCCCTTTGAGTTTACACTGTAGAAAAGATGGTGAGGGTGTCACTCTAAAGAGAACGAAGTTAACTTCTTTTTAAATGTGTTCCAGTGTTTTAAATACACAGTTTGTATTTAAAAACGTTTGCTCTACTAAAAACTCAGCATTTAAATTTTGAAACAAATTAAACCACACAAAACCACCTAAGTAAAATAAAAGTGTCCTCCTTGATTCACTTCCTACCCTCACTTGCCAGCTGTAGTAATTGAAGGAATCTGATATGTGCCTGTGTCCATGAATGTGTGTCCATGTGTGTACATACATGTGCCAAAAGGATGGCTCCATTTACTTTTTACACTCAAAAATATATTACAAATGCCTTTTTTGCATTAGAATATGTTTCGCTTAATTTAATTATACAGCAACATTTTGAGCTAGATTTTATTTCTCATCTCCATCCCCCAAACCTTTCCTCCCACTCAACTTGACACTTTCATCTGTAATAGTTTTTCCTCTGTATTAGCCTTCTATTTCCCCTTTGGCCAAAGAATCAAGTAATCGTTACCTTAGGGGTAATTTTGCCAGACAGAAAGAGAATATCAAATAGTCGTCTCTGCTAGGTCCTTAGATTTTTCTTTTTAAAACTGTGTCTGAAGTTCAACTTCTGTTCCTAGATTTTTTTTCCCTTCGATTATACTCTTGGGGCAAGAAATCATGTCATCTCTTTCAAGTACCTCGGGATGACTTCCAGAGCAGGAGAATGTGTCAGAAAGCAAAAGTGTATCCCCTCTGACCCTCCACCTTTGCCCTGGCCGTATTTCTACCTTCCCTGTTCTAAGGATGTGAGTGACACATACGTCCTCTATGCTGAGCTGGCCAGTTCGGGCCACATCTGAAAATTGCTGCTTATCTTCATTTCGATAAAAACTCTCCCTGAACACTGGGCCTATCCTCTCCAATGGGACCTGCAAAGAGTTTATAGCCCTCACCTTAGCTGTAGCTCTACCTCCTTATTAACAAAAAACAAAACAAAAACAAAAACAAAAAATGAAAAGGAGAAAAATACCCTTTTATTTCCCTTTCTGGGCCTTTGGAGCTTTGCAGAGCCATTTTAAAAAATGAAAGTGTTGTTTTTAAGTCTGGAAATGTTCACCTTTTAACACAAGGACTCTGCCCTTGAACTTCAAAATCGTGTCCTGCTTGAAAGACCAAAGAAACCAAAGGGTTTCTAAGGTAAACTTGGACTCATGGTTTCTGAGCACTTTCCATGTCAATTTACTATTTTCATCTTTACGGGGTTTTTTTTTTTTTTTCTGTGTGATCTAGAGAAGGGATTGAACTGAAATATAAGGAGCCCTTATAACATTTATTCAGAGCATTTAAGAGGGAAACCCTCTGACACAGATCTGACATTCTCTCCATTTATACAATTGAGAAAACAAAGTATAAAGGTAAAAAGGCTATATCGAGCTTGGTTTCCAGCCTGCAAACCAGTGGGATAAAACTCAGGCTTTCTAGTTAGTTACAGATGTGTGAGTGTCTTCTTTTGGGGCTATTAGTGTTCAAATATATCGTGAGGTTATTGGAGTCAGGATCGAAACATGTAACATGTAGAGTTTTGTTAATAATTGATATCGTGGATATTAAATAAAAGATCATTTCTAAAACTAATACAGTAAAAGTACTGCAATTATCAGCCAAAAAAAAGTCTAGCTAAACAAAAGGGAATAATGGACGCTACCAGGCACCAGAAATGTCTTAGTTCATGTAGCTGAGGCCTGAAAACCACACTGACTCGCCCTTGGCGTGATGTAATAGTCACAGGTTGATGACTGATACTTAATCACTCATTAAAGTCAAAGTACCCTAATACTTGGCTAACATTGTACTAGAAACATTGTACTAGAATGTCAGATGGAACTTCCCCAGTCTTAAAATGTCTAGTCTACCATGCCCTTCCTCAGGTGAGAGGCCTAATACCCAAAAGCATTCAAAGCCTTGATGTGCTGAATGAAGCTGTACTCTGGACCATCAGGTTTGCTGTTGGGTACTCTCTGGCCCCATTCCATTCGCGGAGGCCCTATAAAGGAGAGGAGGCTCTCTGAGTTTCTCCACCCAGCCTGCCTCCATGTGGCCAGTGTCATCGTTAACCCTACAACAAGGCAGACTATTGTAAATTCTTCAAAGTTTAAACATGGAATGGCAGGTAAATAGAAAAAGTTTGAACTTGCGTTGATCACTATTAGCATAATCCATAAATACAATATCAAACTGTTGTACTACTAGGCAAAGCACCTGCATTGTATTCATCTTGAGAACTGTGCTAATGGAAGTTGGAACCAAAAGATCTGATATATAAATCTTTGTTGTACACTAACTAGTCTTGTGACCTAGAACAAATGATTTTTGCTCAGCTTTAATTTCCAATTTTGGTAACAAGTGATATTATCTGCTTAGTATAATGTCTGGGACATAACAGATGTTCTCTTATGAAAATAACACCCAAAACTGACTAGACATTTCTGTTTACCACTGCAAGGAGTGCGTTATATGTGTTTGCTCATCTTATCTTCACAATAACAATATAGGGTAGGTATGATTTGTATCCTGATCTATAAAATGGGGATCATGAGGCTCAGAGAGGTTAAGTAATATTCCCAAGGTCACACAGGAGATTAGAATACTTAGATTTAAACTTCACCTTTAAGAGCTCCAAAATATGAGCTTTTATCTACCATAATATACTTCTGTGGCTTACTGAATGAAAGAATACGTGAGCTCTCTATGCAACAAGGTTTGTGTGTGGAAAAAAAATATTTTTTATTAAAAAGAATTTCATAAATGAAAGGGCTTATTTTTATATCTGTTGGAACAAAAATGAAAGTGTTTGGTGAGTGAGGTAAATTCCTACATTCCCTAAGCAGTGTTAGATATGCTCGAAACTTCTTAAACTAAGAAGTTTAAGAATAAAAATAAAAATAAAAATAAAAGTATGACACACTTCTCTATTCCTTAAACACCTCATGCCATTTTCTTGTAACACCTAAGGCACAATTATATGACTCAGGTTCTTTTTTTTTTTCTTTTCATATTTAACCTTCATAGTTCAATTCGATATAATTCAATTAAAAAATCATTGAGCTTTTACCATGTCCCATGCATGGTGCTATTTGTTTGTGACATACTGAATGCCAAGATACGTGCCAGCCCTCGTGTGGTATCCATATTATAGATTAAAAATCTCACAACAAAGCTGTAAGATAGTATCTTCAGTTGACACAAGAATCTGAAGCTCAAGACATTCTTTTTCATAATTGTAGGACTGAAAAATATTGATATGAATATTCAAAAAATCCTCTCCCAACTCTCTTTTCACTGCACAACCCTATCTCATCAAGCTACTGGTCTGGAATAAAAGCCGGTGAGAGAAATTCAGGAATCAGTAAAAAAAAAAAAAAGGGGGAAAAGGAATAAAATAAAGTGAAAATCTTTTCTTGCAAGGCATCCTGAGCTCAGTAACACTGATCGCATGACCAATGGGCCACTTTTATTTGATGTCAGATGAAGGTGCTTAAATTCTCAGTTTCAAGATTGATTGAAAATCAAATCTCAACTTTTAGCTATTATTCTCCTCTTATCTTCTTAACTTCCTCTTACAACAAAAGAAAAGATCTGTTCTCTTATGCTTCAGTTTTCAATAGCTCTTTTTTGAGATTGTAAGCAATTGACAAAAGAAACAGACACTTTTTTTTTATAACGTACTTTCCTCTTAAAGTGTGTGCTCTGTTATGCAGTTTTAGACAAATCATAATGCTATCACCTTTCAAATTTTTAACCGGAGCATCCAAGGAATTATTTTCAATGCTTTCTTGACCTAAGATGTTTGATCCAGATTATACAATTTCAGAAAAATACTTATAGAAACTATGACTAGATAGTAAAAAAAACAAAAACAACAACAACAACAAAATATATTTACCAACTCCTTTTATCTATCTCTAAAGAAAGAACTTTATTCCACTTAAAAAATAATTATTTTATATGGCACTTGATTTCACTCTAATTTTATACTGCTTTTTTATTGTTGACACCCACATCTTTTATTTGACTCATCTCACAATTTAATCTTCATCTTATTTTAACAATATGTGAGTATTTTCACCCTTATGGAGGAGTGCTTCTTCCCTACTCAAGAAGTTTTGGTCCATGAGCTGGGAGTTCCTCTGGCTTCTCTCTTCCTACCTCCAACTGGGTCTTTCTCTTGTGGGTACAGAGGTCACACGTGATTTGGGACTTTAGAAAGATAAATAATGTGGGCATAATTTATTCCCTTGTTCTTTCTTCTCTTCCTTCTGGGCTCAAGCTGCCTTCAGAAGTCATATATTTTACTCTGTTCTTATGGGGTTGGAGTTTATCCCAGACTAGTGTTATATAGGATAGGGTGAAGTTTGTTTAATTTTAGGTTTCACAATTTAAAAGACATTTTTCCTAGAGATATTAGCTATATTTGCTAGTATCAGCGTGTATTTATAGTAAATATGATATTTTTGTCCCTATACATCTGACACCTCAATATTATAACTCAACTGGTACCAAACTGCAATGAAGAAGAGGGTTTCTATATATTAGACCACTCAAAAAATCTGAATAGAGAAAAATAGGACAAGTGTTCCCAACGCAAACAGAAAAATTTCCCCTTTATATAAGCATCAAAATTCCAGAGTCCTATGGAAAAGGAAAATATAGATCAGTGATCCAATGAGAAACAATGAAACAAAAACACATTTATCCCACTGTATTTTGGAACATATATCTCTAATCTCAAGAAATGGGTCTCTAATGGTATGGGAGTAAGGCTAGCGGGCTAGGAGAATACAGTTATAATAAGATAAAGAAAAGAGATGATTCAAGTCCAAACTGGGAGGAAGAGTTATATATTTCCTATATTTTGCATTCAAAGTTGGTGATATATCATATACAATGGTATAGTGAATAAGATATCTGTTCTGAAGCCACTAGCTATTTGGTCTTGGGCTTTTCATCTCACTTTTCTGAGCTTTACTATATAGAGTAGTTAAGAAAGTTTACTGAAATATATGTAATCAAATATCATGTATGAACACACTAGGGACTTATTAAATATTGGATACAGCATTATTATATAAGATAGGATGAGTTTGTTAGTGGTTGCATATCAAAAGTAAAGATGAAAAGATGACTGATGTAATGTATGGGCTTTCTTATCATTTGGATATGATAATTCCATGACCCAAAACAATAATGAAACCAACACACAAGACATACCAAGAAATATGCCCACAACGTTGCAATCTCAATTTTTTAAAATGAAGTAATTATGTTTGGATTAAGAGGCTAGGATATAAAATGTGATAGTATTTCATATCCCTATGACTTTGCCTGCCCTCTCTACTTCTGCTTGGAATGTCTTCTTTTCATTTTGTGATATTCTATATGAAAACAAGTCCCAAAAGCATCTTCTCTCTGAAGCCTGGCCCCAAATCATTAGGGGTCAAATTACAAATTGTTAAAGAAAACACGAAGAGGAAAATAATGAGAACAGTATTTATTAAAGAATATGTTAAATGTATCATTTTCAAATTCTTTTTTAAGATTCTTCATTAAATTTGTATTATACCAATAGCAGTTTCTGAAAACTAAGTCATTTCTCAAAAAAATGATACATACTTTAGTGGTCACATTTGATCTAAAGAATTTGAAGCTTAATTATGACCAGAAAGCCAACTACGTGAAACACGGCATGTATGCTATTACCCATTTAGACAAAACAAAAACATGCTCTGGAAATCACCAGGTTATGAAATATATATAAGCAAGTTTTTTCTATAATGCATAGATTATTACAGTACTGCATCCAGTATCTGCTCTATTATGTTGTTGCTTCTTTCTGGTTGGTATGAATTTTTCAAGTCCAAAGACTTTCTTTATAAAGGATAAAGATTCAATCTCCCCCAATGGACTTGTAAGATAAGTGCTTCATCCATTGACTCCTGGGGAAAAAATCCTTTAATTCAAAGCAGAAACCATTCTAAATAATTACTAGACTTTAAGAATGCTTGATGAAGCAAGTTGTACTGAGAAAATAAACTGGAGCAAATGACTTTTTATTACACAAACGGACAGTTAATGATTCTGGTGCTTCCTACATTTTGGGGAGCTTAGATGCTTAGACCCTCAAAGATCCTCTAAAATAGGGAAATTGTAACCTGGGGTCTGTAGACCCACAGAGGGTGATAAATGGCTTCAGCTGGCTTGTTATTCTTTCAAATAATATTTAATATTTTATTTCTATTTGTGTGGTTGCTTTTATGAATTTTTTCTGGGAATATTTTGCCAGCAATTTGGCACATATCATGAAATTAAACAAACAAATGAACATAAAAATAAATTAAGAGGTTAAGTGCCATTGAATTATGAGCCCATTGAGCCTGCTACCACTGAGCTCATTAAGTATAAGTGATGAGGTACTGCAAAATATTAAGAAATCCAAGTTACTTCATAAATCACATGAGATTAACTTGCAAATCACTGGTAGGAGAATTCATATTGAAAGGCAAATATTAATGACTGATTTTTACCAAACAGGTAAGTCTTTCCTTTGTTCATAAAAATCCGATTCTATCTACAGGGTGAGTTGGAAGTGTTTACCATCATAATTCTGAAGCAGAATCATATGTTTCTCTTTGATTCCATCAGGTGGCTGTGGTTAGAAAACTGAATAGCAGTTATTATGCACATCTTTGGATTTTGGATGATTATTTAAATGGTAATCATGAAAATTAAGAATCCAAGTATCTCAACTGAGGATTACAGACTTGACATGCAGACATGATGTTCCCCCATAGGTATAAGGATTTGCTTGGGGTAGAAGAAGAGTGAAACTGCCCAATAGTCCAAGAATACAGACATGGAAGAATAGCTTTTCTCTCCTAGGAAAGCAATCATTTGGCACAGACACTGCTCTAAGCTTCAGTGAGAATGGAATTTAAAAGGAAGTGAGCTTTAAATCCCAGACTCCTGGTAATAGCAAGAACTACTTACATACTCTACTTTCCCTCCATAAATAACAATTCATGTAAAACATCAGGACTGTGCTTGGCACATAGGACATAACCAATACACAATAAACGGCAGCTTTTCTCGTTATTGTTATGTCATTCTCGCAATAGTTCTATTGACTATTTAGCATTATACTCATTTTATAGATGAAGAAACTGAAATTTAGGAACCTTAGGGAACTTTAAATAAGGCACAAAACTGAAAAGTGTCAGTCACAGTATAAATCTTAGCTGAAAAAGAGGTAGCTTTAAGAGAAAGAGAAGTAGAGATTAAGGTTTGAATTTGTGAAGTTAGAGATGACTACTGGACATCCAGGTGTAGATGTTGAGTATCTGATTGGGCCTGGAATTCAGGAAATTAAGTTGGAGACATGAACTAAGGAAATATTTGCAGGTAGATTATAGTGAAAGTAAGGAAAACCATTGAAATAGAGAATGGTTAAAAAGGGGAATGCAGCGATTAAGAGACGACCAATAACAGAGCACTGGCAGATGCCAACACTTAAAATGCTAGTAGAAGAGCATCTCATTAACTACTTTAAATAAGGAAAAAAAGAAATCAGAGAGGTAGGAGGGAAAACAAGGGAGCCAAATATCAGAGGTGCCAAAGGTAGTGATAGTTTCAAGAAGAGACCAACAGCATCCAGAGCTACAGAGAAGTCAAAAGAAAATTGAATCAAGCTACTTGAAACTGGCAAACAGATCATTTTCCAGAGCAGTTCTAGTGCAGTGGCTGAAGGAGAAAGCATAGTGCAGATTTCAAAGAAAAATAGGCAATGAAGTTGAGAATACTATTTGTAGCAGGAGCTTGCTAATGACGGAAAGGAGCTTGGAATTTTTTTTAAGGAGGAAAAAAATATCCTCTCTAATCTTATTTTCCTCCTACAAGAGGAGAAATGGACTTCAGGATACTGATAGATAGAGGAAGAGAAAATTAAAATGGCAGGAGGATGAATCATCAAAGAAACAAGCTCACATAATAGATACACAGGAAGGCGGATTAGCCTCTATTGAGAGAAAAAGGGCTTTTTCTCTGAGTGCAGAGAGTGAGACTTGGTTGGCTGAGAGTACTAGAATAGCAAGTCAGAAGGAAGTGATTAAAGCCAGTGTGTGAGAATTAAAAAGGCAGAGATCTGTCAGTCTGGTTATTTAGTGCTCAAAATTATCCTGAAGGAGAACATTATTATGCCCTCTTCGCACATGGGGAAGCTGATGCCTTACCTAAGTGATACAAATAGCAATAAGCAAAGTTGAGTTCTGATCCCACGTCCTTTGCTGTATCCACACTTTCTGCATGGGTAGTTAGTTACCCACCATGTTAACCTGCACCAATGGTTTTCAATAAGAGTGCTCAGCTTGCATGGAATATAAATATTTACTTTGAACCAGGGCTTTTAATAATTATACATTCCCAGAAGAGGGTTGGCTCTAAAGACAATGGAAATGCCATACACTTTAGAAGGTTCGTGTGTGTGTGTCTCTCTCTGTATGTGTGTTTTAATTCTTTTGTGAAAAATACATGTAATGTGGCAGAGCTTACTTTGCCTTCAATAAGTGCTCCTTTTGTTCAGATTTTATGGGGGCATTAGCCATTTCCCTTCATTTACAAAAAATAAAGAAGGAAATATCTTTGGATTTTAATTACCATTTCCTGGTTAAATCCCTACCTAAAAGATTATTTCTGCTTTTGTCTCACAAACCCCATCCCATCTGATTTATTTAATTAAGAAGACAGACTGTAATTTTCCTTTTTATAAAAAAGGGATTTTGAAAAGAGTTGATGACTTCTTTAAAAATCAAATATTTTGTCAAAGTATTTTTAGCCATAATGACCTCTGACATGTATAGGAAGTGGTGTACTAGTCAGGATATGGGATGTTAGCTGTTACAATGAACAATCTCCAAGTGTATTTGGTGGTTCAAGTTTACTTGCTGGCCACATGACAGGGAGTAGCTCTCCTGGTGGCTCTTCCCCAGTGGTAACTCAGGGACATAGGCTCTGCCTGTGCACCATCCATTACACATGGTTTTCACAGTTGCCATGGAATGAAAAGAAATAGCATGAAGGATCATATGGATGAGTTTATGGCCAAGCCTATGAGTGGAATGCAGTATTTCTGCACCTTCATTGGTCAAAACCTAATCATATGACCCCAATCTAACTGCAAGGGAGGCTTGGAAATACAGTAATCCTATATGCCCAGGAAAATAAATAAGATTGATGTGCTCATATCATAAGGTATATAAATGTTGACTTCCTGTGTTGTACACCTAAAATCAATATAACATTGTACGCCAAGTATACTTTAATAAAAAATTTTTTTAAAATGATTGATGTGCATCTAGTTAATCTCATCCACAGGCAGACTACTGGCCCACTTTTTTATCTATTATGTTAAACATGAGCAAAATTTAAAGTCATACAAAATGATTTCTGGGTGATTATGTGCACTAAATGGAATGATTTTCAATGATTTAGTTTATTCACCTCTTTTACCCACAAACTATCACCTTTTATCTATATCAACATGGCCAGATTGGACAATGAAAGAAAAATTAATATTTACTGAGAATCAAAATAAGGAAACAAAGTACCAGAAAGATTAACGAAATATTCAAGGTACTAAGAACTAGAGTTTGGAGTCTGCCAATGCCTTAAGAAATCCAATAGCTTTACATGGAATCACAAGTATTAGAATGGTTTTTTTTCATGTTTAATATCACCTACATTATAAGGTTCACTTTAAGGAATATTAGAGATTTCTTATAGCCTTCAAACATGCTGTCCACTATGTCCAGAATGTTCTTTACTTAGTTGCATCTCATTTATTTATACAAAGACTTCCTGAGAGGATTCCTCTCTTAACTCTATTTAAGTGCCTGTCTCACTTTTTTTTTTTTGGTCTCTTCCAGCATCCTTTTTGCCGACTTACCACAAATATGTAATTTAAAAATGAGAAAATGCCAAGGGGAAAATCGTGTCTTCTCTACTTGGATGAAAGTTGAATGGTGCCAATATCATTCATTCACTCCTCTATGTGCAGGGCTTCTCACAGTGGTTACCATTTTGTGGATGCTTGATAAATAAATGAATTAATTAATATGTTGGCAGGTTTAATACATGCCTAGAACAGTATTTTTCAATAAATGTACTATAATTACCAATTAGGATAACAGGCTTAGAAAAGTTAAATAATTTGTCTGAGGTACGCACCTAGTAAATGATAAATTTCTGTCTCCAAAGCCCAGGATTTGCTGCTACACAACGTGTAGAATATTCATTCTGGTATGAAGATCTACTTCCGAGAGTGTGTTCAGTGATGAGCCCTGGGTCACAAATATGTTTATTAAGAGTAAAGATGCCCAGAAAGACATGGTTCTGTACCCTACTTCAACCTTTACTTTAATGCTAAAACTACAAGTGCAATTTGATTGATCTCTAAATTTCCTTTTAATTCTATGTGGCCATTTTAGAAAATACAGTTTACGTGGCAGTTGGCTTACTGCCACACATCCAACTAGAAGCTTTGGTTATCTTTGTAACCTTTACAATCATCCTTCGTGATGATTTTAAAGATAAAGAAACTAAGACTTGGAGAATCTAACTTTGTGATCTTTGAAAATACACAAAGTTTGGTGGAGCTAAGATTCAAACCCAAATCTGCATCTGGAAGCCATAATTTTTGTGATATAGAAACACAGACTGTCCTTGAATCCTTGCAACTATTGCTAATATTTACAAGGCTGAATGGTTTGGATGGCGTTTGGCGATTTAGGTCTGACACAGAAAAGAGTACTACCTGCACACTCCAACCATCAGATTTTGACATACAGGAGGATAAATACATCTTGACAGGTGATGAAGATTTAGTATTCATTTCCTCTTTTGGTATTTCTTCCCATAAAACTTCTATTTATATTAGCAATTTAGATAAACACAGGTAGTTGTGCATGTTTCTGCATGCATGGTGTTTATGTGCATATTTAAGTCTTAAAATGTAATAACAAGGTATATGTCTCTCTGTTCCAAATATTATTAATGAAACCTTTAAAGAAATGAAGAAAAAAAGAATCATTTTCCATTTTCCTCTTGCATTCAGAGTTGTATGTTAGACAGAGGGTCATAGTAACAAATGAGTCATTCCTGGGACCAGGAACCTAAAAATCACGAGGAATTACGAATCACAAGATTGCAGCTCACGTCCCAAGGAAAAGGCCACAGTGAGGGATCTTGGCGTTATCAAGTATTCATTTTGCTCAATAGCTTTCTTTTAGTAGCAGTTTCTTTGGTAAAGTGATTGTACACAACCACCAAGGTGAGACTCAGGATAAAGTGGATTAAAATAATTTAGGGAACTGTGATTACAAAATCACTTTTGTGTGTTTTCATTACATATTGACAACAAATTAAAATGGACTCACTGAAATGACTATTAGTATTATAAGTATAGACATTTTAAATGCTTCCTTTTAGAGAACACTTGTATTATTTGTTTAGGGTAAGACATCTAAAATGTCTGCTCAGTGATTAGAGTTTTCAGTATGTTAGTTACTAGATTTAACTTATTAAATTTATTTATTAAACTATTGTTTCATTAGTACCTAATTTGATTTCCTCTACAAATGTTATGTTTGAAGTGAATTCTAAGAATAAAATAAAGTTTCTGCCTTAAGGATTTCACTTTTTAATAGTGACATAAGAACAGGCACCTGAATAGATCATTATGATTTTTTAAATAGAAACTCCTTTAAGCTAAATCAAGAAGGCATAACACAGTACTAGGTGTAAATCTTGGAACTGGCATTTATTTCTATGTGACCTTGGGCAAGTAATTAAAACTAGCTATGCCTCCAAAGTACTCTCCAAAGAGTAGAAGGAAGATACTCCCCATTGATGTAAGTCTTGTTCACCTGACCTGCTTTGGGTAAAGGGCTGTTAGGAGACATAACATGAGCCGAGAGCCTTTAAATGAGCTGTGTGCTTGGCTTGGCCTCTCGCACTTTGCCATCTGTCCTGAGGAGAACATGTACCGGGTGGCTGCAGATCCAAGGTGAATGAACAAATAGGTAGAACAGATCTGAACCCAACATGCAGCCTTGAGCCAGGCTCAGTAGAGCATCAGGAGATATGGAGATGCTTGAACAATAAAATGTATGTTTGTGCTATAAGCCAGTGAGATCATGAGGTTGGCTGTTATACGAAAAAGATGGTAAGTACATTTTTTATCAGTATAAAGAAAAACAAGTATTTTCAAATGAATAGAAGGGATCAGTTCTCTTTTTTCCTCCATTACTTTTCTGACACATGTTTAAAAAGTGACATTTTTATAGCCTTTAGTCAATATCAGTGTGAGATCATACTTATACTGTATAAGACGCCTAAAATATGAAATTCAACATGTGCAAAATAGATATTTATCTAGCTCCCCCAAAATTGTCAAAGCAAATTTAGGAGAGATCGTTTTTTTAAAAAAACTTCTGGAAATCTACACCTGGATCATTAAAATCTTAATAAATTCTATTCCAATTTGAGGACTATGTCTAATACTTTGGAGATGCAGATCTTTATGTGAACATGGGTGTTGTATTAATTAATTGCCTCCAGGAAGCTTTTCCTTGCTTATTTGGAATGTTTTTAATAAAATCAAGAAGAAACAAAGTGCCTGGACTGATTACCGGAGAAGAATATCTGCCTGGATACCATAATTTTTGTTTAAAAATTTTAAACTATGCAACTTTAAATGCCTGAAAGGTCCTTAGCATATACAACTCCAAAACCAGGGAAACTATCATTTATCCCTCAGTTTCACTCTCTTCCTCCTCGTGTTATCCATGCACATAGTAAAACATTAGGAGAATTCTTAAAAAGGGAGAGAGAAAGAGAGAGATGAAACATCCCAAAAGGTCAAAAATCAATGATTCTTTTACAGATGGGGCTCCTGGGAAACCCACATACTTTGCTTTTAGCCAAGTTCTCAAACTACTTCTTGAATACTTGGTTTTTGATTATATAAATCAATAATTTCTTTAAGGGAGATCCTCTAGGGTCTAAGGGATGCTACCTTTGAAATATCAAATAATTTCCACCAGTGCAAGAAGGGTTTCTAAGCCTATTCTGTGGCTATGCATTGCTATTTAACAAGCAAGAATTAAATTTCAAGAATGATGACTTTCACTTTAAGACACTCAACCTTATTCAGGTTGGCAAGGGCGTGAGAAATGAGAGCACTTATATGCTGCCGGTGGAAGGAAACCTTGATAGTTTCTTAGCATACAGTGTGAAAATTCAAATCATGAATGAAGAAAATAAAACATCATATACTTTAACCATTGGATTTTATCCAAGGAACTATCTTTGCTGTTGTGAAAGATATAACCTTATGAGTCTTCATTGCAATATCATTTATTTGGAAATAACCAAAAGTCCAACCATAGTGAATGGGCTAAATTATCTGTATAAATTCATAAACCAGAACACCATACTCCAAATGAGCTTGGCAGAAACTAGTGATACTAAATGATATATCAAGTATAGTAAAGTAGCAAACTACAAATTATGTTACCCAATATGCATGAGACAATCCCCTTTTTAAAAAGTATAATTAGACAACATGGGGGTTAGTGAGATAGAGAAAATATGTGGGATTATGAATGATTTTTATTTCCTGCTTTGTGCTCTTATTCCTTTTTTCACCAAATGGTCTACAATGAATATGTATATCTTTGTACATAGATAGTATATGTGCTACTTTAAAAATATTCCGGAAGAAAGGTTTCTAAACTTTAGCACTTCTGACATTGGGGGTTGGATAATTCTTTGTTATGAGGGACAGCCTGTGCACTGTAGGGTGTTCAGTGTCATCTATTACATTACTGTTTTATTACATAGAACACTACCACGCACACACATACGCACACACACACAGAGTTGTGATATCCAGAAATGTCACCAAACATCTCCAAACGCCCACTGGGAGAGGGGGGCAGAGACACCCCTCATAGAGAAATCACTACCTTAAAGTACCCAAATATGAATGAAATTCAAAAGTCCTTAACGGTTGATCTGAAATTAAGAACTATTACTAATGTTATGTATTTCTGATGTTTTTGTTTGGTATGACGTAAAGGCACAACATGAGGTAGGAAGTAAGGGGTCATATCAGTATGTGAATTCAGTCTCCTTGATTATTCTCAGAGGGAGACCATCTTCAACAGGGTAAAAACCAGCCACTGTGGCTCCAATTTTCTTCCCTATACCAGTTCACTGCTCTACTCCAGACAGCCCACACGAGGTTGTGGGTGTTCTGTATGCCAGAGATACTCCCATAGGGCAGTGGGGCATGTGGAAACGGCGTCAGAGAGCACAAGCGCATGAACAACTGAGTTCTTCCGCTTGAGTATTTGTCAAATTACCTATAAAATCCAGCTCCTGTGACACAGGGAGATAGGGTTACTTGTCCAAGATTCCATAGCTAGATTTGAATTCTGATTCTAACTTATCCAGGCTATTTAACCACATATCATCTCCATTTTCATCTCCTCATATGAAAATGCGTATATCAAATGGTGTGCTGTCAATCAAACAAGGGTGCTATGGTTTGCACATAAGCATGTGCACGGAACTCTTCCTGGCAAACTTCAAAAACACTGAAAAAATGTCAGGAAGTATTATGAATAAAGTTATTATTTTTAGTCTATAGTAAAGGTATTCTACCTCTCTAAGGCTAGAAAAATATATAAAACTTCAATTTGATTGTATATGTGGAATTAGAAAATTGAGAAAGAAGCAGTTTTTAATGAGTACCAGTCATTGTTCTGGATAATTTCACATGTTTTATTTAAAGGAATGTTAGTGTCGAATGTCCAAAATGAACAAATTTTCCCTAGTGGTACATTTTGCAAATAAATAAGAACGTGGAAAAATGTACACTGGGACCTGGAAATTGAAAGACACAAGTTATAATCGTTAACAAATGGCTCCGTGATGGTGGTCGGAGGCTGAGCTTTCTAAAACTAGACACTATTATGGAACACTTCCATTACGACTTCGTTTCTACTCTAGAAATCTATTAATATAATACATTTGGCCAATCAATCTGGTGTTATTATAATAAGTAACCATCAAATCCAATTAAATTATAGTTATAGTATCACCTTGCGTTGAAGACTTTTTTACATCGGGGCTTTATACTCTTATGGTCAGTAGTTCTTTATCCTTAAAACAAGGAAGTGCTCAGAGCAATTCAGTTGCCAGCATTTCAGTGCTTGTTCATGATAGACACACATCTGGGGAGCATTTGTCTGACATTTATGCCTTTCTGTACTACCTTTCCCTCTGCAAATGCCATTGGCCAGGCAAGCACACTCAAACATGGGAATGTAATACCCTAGGGCTTACTCCTTATCTAAAGTGGTGTGACAAATCTCCCAATACTGTAAGCTGCAGTCACTTGGCTACATGTCACTAACAATCTCTCCAGCATTACCTTCATAGACCACGAGCAATATTTAAGCAAGTTTTCAGACCTTGATAAATGCAGCAGAATGTTCCTGGAGCGAGGTTCAGTGGAAGGTCATAAAGTGTGACAGCAGAAAGCTACTTCTAAACCTGGCTCTGCACTTCTTTTACTTCCTCCAGCAGGCAATCCTCACTGTCACCTCCAGGCTTTCATGTGTGTCCTCCACTCTCTCTGTAACCACAGCCAACCCCACCTCTGTGCCCCTTGCTCACCTTCACCTAAACAACATTGGCCCATCATCGAGGTTCCGCTTCTGAGGTTTTCTTGTACATTCCCAAACTCAGGACTGGATGGGGTGTCCTATTTCTATATTCTAGTCTCCTCTTTATATAATGTTTACAACTCTCTAGGGTAATTGCTAGTTCCTTTGGTTTCCAGAACGAACTAAAAGGGAGGACATTTTTGTCTTATTTTCTAATATTTTACACAGTGTCTGGCAAATGATAGATTTTGAACACGGATATATATAGATGATTCCAATACACAGCTTAATCTAATTCATTATCTGGCTTTCTGTATTAGTTAGATTTTGCTGTTTAGAATAACAACCCAAGACCTAACACAATTATTCACTTAATTTAAGTTTCTGTGGGTCTGCTTGGTGATCTTTCTGGTCTGTACTTACAAATCTCTGTATCAAATGTGTCCCATTGGACACAGCGGGTCACATGACCCAGACAAATCCATGTGAGAAGGACAACCCAAAGGTGTGGCGACAGTGAGATGTGAATGAATTGGCACCAGCACTGCAGTCTCCCTATGCTTTTATTTCTCAATAACTGACTGATTGTTACATCTTTTCTCTAGATATACCATATGTGCCAACACGAGAAGCTCCTTTCCTTTATCAATAATAAACACAATAGCAACTGTGCTCTTTAACATCTAGAGTGATTTATTCCTGAGAGCAAGTACTTGTGGGAAAGAGGAGAGGAAATAAGATTTTTTTTTTTTTTTTAAAGGTGAGGCAACCCTTGGTTGACCTCATAGATTGCAAGGACCTTGTCAGCTTACAGTCCTCTATTTTTTATTTTTTACGCCTACAGCACCTGGTCTTCCTAAGTGGTCTCCCATCCAAGTACTAACCAGGCCCGACCCTGCTTAGCTTCCGAGATCAGACGGGATCAGGGAAATAAGATTTTGAGGCTGCTTGCTACATATGTTATGTATGTCCTACTAAGCCATTCTCCAGTAGTGGAAAGAACTCACTTTACGAGATTTCAAAATATAGTCGTTTGTACTATCAAAGCAAAAATATGAACATTACCTGAAATATGTTGATTCACTCATTCCCTTTTACGTGCCTCAGCCTCTTTCCTTAACACCTGATGAAATAGAATGTGCACTTCCAGCAGTGGCTTCTCAGTCACAAATGCCCAATACAACTTGTTTGGTAAAGCTGATTAAAAATAAAAGTGTGTTATTTTAACCAGCTCCCTCTTTTTCCCTATACATCCTAAATTCCTTTCATTATCCGGATTTCCTTTCCCAAGAAATTACAGGGGGTATTTACAGCCTTAAATCCCTTAAGCCAACTTCAACTGACCATGTCAGCTTGTGTTCACAAGCTTATTTCAGAGAAGCCCCTGAAACACAGAAGGATGTGTTTACTAGAATGTGGTTCCCTGGGGATGAGCCAGGCACATCTGTAATTCTAAGGAGAGTGTAATGAGAAAAAACTGGTGCCATCCTGAATGGCTCACAGCTGTTCTGGAAGCTGATAAATAAGATGCTCAACAGGAGATCCTTAATTGGAGCCAGTTTTTCTTAAGTGGATACACAATACAGCGCAAGACTGGGTGTTGGAACGCTGATAGTGTTGGTCACATGTAACTTAGTTTTTCTTATAAACAGTTCCAATTTCAAAAACTAGTGCTTTTATTTTTCAAAAGAGAAAAAAAATGTTCACTTTGTCCAATTTTTTCACACTAATTAGAGGCAAGCTAGCATTATTTTTCCTGATGTTCTCCACAAAAACTTCCTTAGTTTTGTCTCTTCCTTTCCTTCTCTTTCTTTTTCATTCTTTTTCTTCCTTCCTTCCTTCCTTCCTTCCTTCCTTCCTTCCATTTTTCCTATCTTTGGGGGTACCAGTCCTTCCATGCTGGGATCAAAAGCCCTGAACTCATTATTTCCTTTCAGACCCTAGCCATCTAATCCTGGCCGTCTAACCCTAATGCTGGGGGTTGCCTGCTTGAAGATTGTTGACTTGCAGCCCTTTTGAAAGAATATCTGTAATATTCAATTTTCATCTAAGAAATAGCCAAATAACTTCTACTCAGAAGATAAGAGATGTCACACACACAGAAAGACTTTAATGTAGTCCTTCAGAAATTGTGTTGTTACAAAAGCAACCGGAAGTCGCTTTCTTTTTCTGGGCAATATGCCTCCCTTGCATTTGGGTAGGAGAAAGCATTGCTCTCATGAGGGACCTGATGGTCCCTCACCTACTACGCATCTTGACATTAGCACCATTTTCCAGCACAAAGCTGCTATAAAACTGGCTTTGTGCTATAAAAAAAAATGTGAGATTAATACACTAAGTGAAACTCACTATGCTCACTGATATTTAAGGAGTATGGGAGGAGAGAAGATAAAAATCTAGAACTTTCTCAGTAGGATACATACTTTCCTTCCACAAATGGAGCCTTTTACCAGTTCCCATTTAAATGAAGAAATTCCTTCCAGGGTAGGACATTTTTGCTTTTAGAAATATTAATTACCATTGCAATAATAATTTTTTAGCTTTTTCTACGGGACAGTATATACCCATTTTACCCAGAGTATTTCAACCCCTCGCTTCTGGTATGTGACACAGTCTAAATCTTAGCATCGAAACTTCGTGTGATAACCAGGAAAAGCTTCAACTATCTGGGCCATACTGTCCCTCAGTAAATGTAATGTACTAGAACAATGAGATTTTCACACTTCTAGTACTCCAAGATTGAAGTGGGGGTGCAAATTCTACTATTTTATATGTTTTGTTGTGCTCAAAATGTGGAGGGAGAATTGGAGTCTCCATGAGCAGGTGTAACTCTTGAGCTAAACAGGGATTCATGAGAGACAAGGATAGCATCCTTGTGACACTGATTCTTCTTTCCCAAGTTCTCATGTAAAATAATGTGGCAAAGAAAAACGAACTTTAAAGCAGCAATGGAGTCTCCAGGGTTCATCCATTCATCAATCATCAAAGCATCATTTGTTGTCCAGGCACTGCTAAATGCTAAAGACACAGAGATGAAGATTCTTCTTTGTCTCAAGAGTTCCACAGTCCTGTAGTCCTATATAGCCTAAAATCTAAGGTCAGAGGAGTTAGGTAGTATTATGGTCTCTCTCAGAATAACTCCTTCTGATTTGAGAGCTAAGTTACTTTGTGGGAAGCCACAAATTTTAAGTGAGAAGTAGCTGTCCATCACACCTCATCCCCAGGGAACTACATTAGATGTTAATCATTTTAAATACTCATCTGAACTGGTGATGATTTATTTCTCTCCCACTTGGCTTGGTTCCATAAAAATGTCAATACCCCCAGAAGGTCTTTACAGAAGAAAAGACAGAGTTCTGAATCTTGATGAGATGTTGACTTCAGCATGATCTTTTAGGAAAAAGATGCTTGTGGACTGAAGCACAGCAAGCTTTGGATTAGCTTGAGCCAATCACCAACCTGCTAATACATGGAAGTCCAGACATGTTCAGAAAAAATGTTCCTAGTAAGGAATAAAGTTGTACTCATGCCAGTCAAGGGATGAAAGAAAAGCCAGAGAGGCAGGATTTGTGAAACTCCTCTCCTATATCATAAATATAATACTCACTTCTCCCTTCTCTAAAGGCTGGAGGGTATAGAAAGGGATTTTCCTTGACACATTCTTCTCAATTGAAAAAAAAAATTATGGTGGGATTCGAAGAGCTAAATGTTCTTCGATAGAGTGCTTTCAATGAAAATATTGCTTCGTCTCTAAAATAAGGAAAAAATACTAGACTGTTTGCCTCAAAATGGGTGAGGTTCAAATAAAACTGTCATCCTAATACATATTTGGTAGTTACTATACATCTAATAAACTATTTCACTTAATACCATCAAGAGATCTATAATATACACATTATTATTATCCCTGTTTATAAATAAGGAAACTGAAGCTAATAGAGAATAAGTATCATACCTAAAGTTAACAGCTAATAAGTGGCAATACAGGTATTAGAATTCATGTTTTATGAAGTTGTGTGAATCTGCTACATGAGGGCCACATTCTGCCTTTAATAAAACAATAAAGCAAATGTTGGCTCCACTTTAATTTTAACATTCCCTGATGAGTTAAAATTAAAACAAAAACACAAGGACATTTATTATTAATTGCACATTCATTCATTTTTCATTTGGGTAGACATAATCAAAAGCCAAGTGGTGACTTCCTTGTGCACTCATTTTTATACTGTATTTATAACTCTTTTAATAATGCAAATATTTATTATGGGCATCCCTCGAGAACCAAAGGTGCTCAGTGAAGGGATTTCTAAATATCACGATCCACTGCCGAGTGAAAACACCAGGATACTTCTACTGTTTAAAGGGTCAGAGCCGCAGGGTCTGTCAAAAGGGTCACTCAGCACAAAAACAAGGCAGAAGGTTATCCAGTTTCCAGAATAAAGTAGCAGCAGGTATAATCTTCACCAACAGAGAGAGAGGAGGCATGAGGAGAATTTCTCCAGGGTAAGCAAAACTACATCACAGGCCAGAAATGGCACCAAAGACAATTATTACACGATGGACTTGAACACTATAAATATTCAACTTTCTGGATATTGTTTCCCATATAAACAAGTTAATTCAATTTTAAATATTTGAGGGTTTAACTATATATATTTAAAAAATCATACTAGGTCCAGGGGACTTCTAAAAAATGAATAAATTTAGTCTTCCTGCAAAAATCTTAGTCTGGTAATAGATATAGGCAATGTTCAGCTCACTGAAGGACTTGTGTACTCTGATAAGGACGTGGAACTTTATCCTGCAAGAAATGTTAGTTAGGCCACTGAAAGGCCATTTTTTTAAAGCATGTAATTATCTGGTAGCAAAACAGAAAATGGAATGGAGTGCGCCAGGCTAGACATATGGAATCCCCTTAGGGAATTATTGCAATGGTCAGACCAAAATCTCATGAGGATTGCACTGCAGCAGTAGCCACTGGGATGCAGTGGACACAATGGATTAGAGATACTTTTGAAGTTAAAAACAGCTCGAATTCATGATAGATGTGAGATATAAAATAGGAAAAAAATTTAGAATTTCTGTAACATTTCAGTTTCAGGTGCCTGGGAAGATGATGTAGAAAAAAAGAAAAATGAAGAT
>NW_006434825.1:5699845-5772243 GCF_000325575.1 Pteropus alecto | reverse complement strand
AAACTCCGTGTCGAACTTGAGTTTGATGTGCCTGGGGGAATGCAAAAGGAGACAGTCTGCAGATATTTGAGTATAACATAATATCTGTGAAAACTTGGGTACAAGTTATGACTTGTTCCAAACATTTATTACTTTAATATATTTTTCTAATCAATTGTTCTAACTCATTTGAGCTTTTTTAGCAGAAGATCCATATGCTACCTTTTGAGTTTCCTCTACTATTTGAATTCTCTAAGAAAATTGGGAACTTAGTCCAAAGGAAACTGGTCACAGTTCCACATGCCAGAGGGTATGGTTAAGTTCAGTAGTACACTTGGCTTCCCAGGACTGCATGATATCACCGGTCCCTCTTAGCCTGAGAGATGATGCTTTTCCTCTGCCAGGAAAGGTCTGCGAACAAGCCTGCCAGGTAAGATGACTCTTCTTCCCCAAAGCTAAGCTTGACAAAGGCTGATGCAGGCTGGGACTCCCAAATAAAGATCTTTAATGCATTCTAATATTTTCAACTTATTTCTCTCTAAGCCTGGTTGTGCCAGGGTCACTAATTCCCACTACATATTGGGTCAAAACTGCCCTTCTCCAGGACCTCCGGGTCCTTGAACTATTCAAGGGATGCAGTCTACGTATCCCATGGTCTCCTGATGAGTTCCTCTCTCTCCTTGACAGTAATCTTGGTTGGGGCTATCCTGGTTAACAGACAAACAACAGCTCATTGTGAAGCACAGAAAGAAGAGGGTCAGCTTTTCATTTTTTATCTCCCAAAAGTAAGTAGGTCTGTTTCACAGCTGTGCATACCTGGGGTCACAGAGAGTAACATCTATCATCAAGTCAGAAAAGGTCCAGATCCAACTGTAATTCCATAACAAGGACTCCTTATGTTATTATTTTTATCAATAAGAGAGAGCAGACTGACCCCTAACAGGAAAATAGTATAAACCTCGACAACTGATATAATCAAATATTGTTTCAAGATGTTTTTCCTTTAATAATAGACCGGATAGAGGAGAGTCCTATACAACAATGGCTCCTGACTATTTGTTTATTCTCCTGTTATTTTTGCCAATGGACTTGCTGGCCGAGGAAAACTGTGGTCTCTCATGTATGGACCTGAACAGAACAGTCACCCCTGCTGCTCTTTGTAGCCCAGGCTTCATTGTACAGCACATACACTGAACAACTATAGGAACAAGGTCTGTCATTTAATGAGCAGCTCTACTATTCCAGGCTTCCAAGAGGCATCCACTGCGTAAGCAACAGAAGCTGGCTGCATTAAGGAGGGGCATATCCTTTCTGAAAACTACCTGAATGTTGACAACTAAGACCACTCCACTCTATCTTTCAGGAAAACATCCTCATGGTATAGGTAGTAGAGAGAGCAAGTCTCCACAGGAAAGGGGGAAATGTGCTTGTTAAATACAGAATGTGTCCTGGGAGGATATCTCTTAATAAGAGCTTTGGATTCTCAAACTACAGAGATAAAGCATGCAAAATAAAATTCTAGAAGAAGGGGTTAGCATATGATGAATATTAACATTTGACATTTAAAGACCGAAACCCTTTATTTCAGTAAATACTCCATAAATCTTGTAGGCAAATCATCTCCATTTTCCAGATCTTCTTAACTGACACTTAGCTCTTCTGTGAAACTGTGTTTGTGGGTAGAGACTGTCTGAGAGCATGAGCTTTCCATTCAGGGACTGTCTTTTGTGTGGACTCTAATCTGTCTTCAACAAAGCAACAAATTCCTATTTAAAACTATTTAGCTAAATACTCCAGAGATCAAATATAATTTCCTTTAGTTGCTCTCATACTGTCACAATTCTAACTATAGCACTGTTGGGAATACTCACTTTCTTTAAAAATGTAAAAGGCAACATAAAAATTTATGAAGCAAATTATTGTAGATATAACTATTCAAGGGTGCAGTGGTCTCTTTGTAACTCAGTTTCCTCAACCAGTGCCCTTTTACACTTCATTTTATGGTCAATGTGATGCCTTATTGGAAAAAAAAAAAAAGAAAAAGAATATTAAAAATAATTTATTAAGACTAAATTGCTTCTTTAAAAGTCATGATTTTATCTTTATCATTTTATAAGAATCCTGTTTTAATTCACTTCCTATGCCATCCCTAGCATGAATTTAAGGATTTAATGGACTAAGGATTGAAGGCTAATATCGATAAAATGATTAACTTTATATTTGAAGGATTGGTGTGTTTGATTTAGGAGAAAATTTCAATGGTCAATTATCCCTGGACTGTATTTAGTACAAAGTGCTGGCCAAATAGTAATTTTCATTCATCACTTACCAGTGTGAATTGGAAAAGGCATTTTTGTGATTACTCTTGATATATTAAAGGTTAATATTGGTTAGAAATACTGTTGCCCATTCCACAGAGAGGAGACAGATTCTGTTCCTAACGAAGCAAAATTTTTAAGTATTAATACCTTAAAATATAGCTCTCTGAGTATACATAACCATGTTTGCCATGTATTCAGTCAACCCTACTTATTAATCATGCTGTGCCTTATCTACTGTCTTCTACTTTTTGAAGACAGTTGGTGGCTCAGCAATTGACATGTTTTGTTTGAGGTTCTTTGTGCATCCAAGTAACTACATTCAAACATATAACAACAGTAGAACAGGCTTTCATGCTTGAAATAAAATTTAGTGTGATTTTATGTCAGGCTTTATTAAAAATGATTAACAAAATTATCACAGACAAGATTGACAAAAATGATGGTAGAGTGACTACAATGGGCACACAGTCACAAGTTTTTGTTTTTTGTCTTTGTTTTTTTTTGTTGTTGTTGTTTTTTTTTTTGCTTGACATATGCTAAAAGCATGTGAATAATTTGAAGCTATTTCTAAAGTGACCTAGAATCAGAGATAGTGAGGGAATCTAATCTAGAGGGATTTAAACAGATGGTCCATAGGTCCCAGGAAGAGCAAATGATGTGTCTAAGTTTATACAGCAAATAAGTGATAAAACTGGCCTGGAACTCAGATAAAGAGCATTTCATTTGAAAGTCCTTCCCAACTCTAGAATTTCATACTTTTCTCTTAATACAGATCGCGCATTACTACAGGGAAAACAGTTGAATAGGAAGGTGAGTAAATTAGTTGTGTGCAATAATAGAAATCATTTAATATGCATATATGATTGAATAAATAAGAGAGAGAGAGAGAATATGAGAGAAATGAGAATGAATCTTCAATGTACCAGGCAATGAGTCCCTTTGAAGAAGCTTGCAGTCTATTGGTAGTTAAAACAAGAATTTATAAATCATAATACAGTGCCCTAAGTGCCCTAATGGGAAAACTTAGAGTGATAAAAGAATTCATAAACTGGTCCCTTATCCAGAGAGGGTGATCACAGATGAATGTTAAGAGGAGCTGATATCTAAGCTAAAAATTAAAGGATGAGTTGGAGTTCATCAGAAAGAGAAAAAGGAAGGTGTTTTACACACATACAAAAGTCTGGGAGGAATCAGAAATAAAGCCTCTTTGATAAAGCATGGTATTATGGATGGATCAGGGAATGAAGGCAAGAAAGCCAAGAGATGAGGTCAGAAAAAAAAAAAAAAGAAAGCATTATATTATGAAGGGACCGGCAAACCATGTGCAATAGCTTGGACATTATTCTGAAAGTAATGATGAATCATTCAAGGTCAGAGTAAAGCAGGGCATTATTATATTTGATTTTCCAAAAACAAATTCCATGTTAGGTGTGAAGGATGAATTGGAGAGGACTAGAGGTAGAAGGCAAGTTTTAAAAGACACAAAGATGAATGTAAAGGCTAATAAAGACATATAAGCAAGAGATTGACGGTAGTCTAAAGAATTATGGCACTCTGGATATGCAAAAAGAATTCAAAAATATATAGAAAATGGAATATACACAACTCAATAATGTACATGATGAGGTGTTAAGGATGAAGTCCAAGTTTCTGGACCATGCAAATGGAAGATAACTAGACCATCCACTGAGATAGGCCTAGCTGAAGGAAGAGTTTCTCTCTGAGACAACTGATGTGTTCTGTAATTGACATGTTTTGTTTGAGGTCCTTTGTCCATCTAGGTAGCTACCTATCCAGTGTTTATTGAACACTGGAGGTATACATACAAAACTTTACAAAAATCTAGGCATGAAATGATGATTGGGAAATGACCAGACTGTAGATAGTAATTAAAAGTAAAGTCAATTGTTGAGAACTCCCAGAAAGAGATGGCAAATTAGAATGAGAAGATGGCTAAGTGCAGATCTTTGAGGAACAATACAAGAAGCATCCAGCTTCAGTTATTCAGAAAAATCACTTATTTAGGGTGTTCCTTACAGAAGAGATTCACTAGAAATCAAATCTGAAAATAAATATTTTAGTTCAATTTGTGCATTGATCTAATTAGTAGTGCTTAGCTTGAAAATCTCTTTTGTGGGAGAGGTGGTTAAAAATAATGAAGAATTCTAGGATTTAATTTGACTCCTGGATTTAATGCATGGGACAACTTGTAGAAAAAGCCTTCCTGAGCCTCCGTTTTCTCCTCTATAAAAGAGAAAACGACTAACTCAAAGAATGGCTGTGAATATTAAGTTTTGTTTCAATTTGGAGAGTTGGAAACACTTCACGTAGTACCTGGCTCAAAATAGGAGTTCAATAAATGTTAGTTACCATTCTTTTTATTACTTTATCCAGATGGGCCAAATTAATTAAGAAAGCATATACTTGGGCAGGACAACAAAAACCTTTCTCTAATTATTTTTATATGCATATAAAAATAATCTTTAAAAATACACTCAATCTCATTTGCTGAATCAGTTCTCCCATATTTGAAGAATATTTGCTTTTACTCTAGCTCCAAAAAAGAAATTTTCTATTTATATTCAGGGTTGACTTGGTTTCATGAGCCATAATAGTCAATTTTTGCAGTTCATTGACTTAGCCATTGGGTAAGCCAGATCACCCATTAAAATACCATGGCCTGGTTATTTAAATTGCAACAGATATAGCTCAACTAAAAAAGAAAATGGAATAAAATTGCATTCCTGTTTATATAATTGGATTTGGCATTTTACATTTTTATTGTTTTGCTATAGGTTTGAGATTGGTATTGCCGACAAATGAACAACTCTTCTATTCAATTTAAACTGCCGAGAAATAAAAGTATGTTATTTTGTGTGGTCCAGCTTATGCACAGTAAACTCAGGATGATAATTACAAGGCTTTAAAAGTAGGAATAACTCAGGTTAAAGGTTCACTGCTTCTCAGTGACCCAAGTCCTGGATTTGAGGAAGCCATTTCCACAAAAGCTACTAAATCAGTGATTCTCACATCTTTCTGCTGATAGAGCAATTGGAAACTATGATGTACTTCAGAACATCATAAATTATAAAGTATTAAACTTAAAATTAATTAAATACATTATTCCTATCTAATCCGATACTATCTTATATTAGTAGGAGGTAATATACAAGTGGTTAAAGTCACAAGTTCTGAAATCAGACTGCTTTTACAAATGGGGAAACTGAGGCACAGATAAAATAAGCTCCTTGCCCAAAGTCATACAGTTATAAAGTGACAGAGTCAAAATTCAAGCCCAGGCAATAGTAATGCAACTCTGTTGAAAACGTTTATAAGATTCAATAAGATAAGTCATGAACAGTGTTTACATAGTACCCGGATATTGATATCTATTGACCCTATGCTAACATAAGACAAGACATTGTATATGCCAATAAAAAATAATAAAAATAAAGGAAGAAAAATATAAATGAGGATTCTATTTACTATATGTTGTCATCCTGAAATTCTGGAAAGGTCTTCTTTTGTTTAATGGCAGAATAGTATTGCTGCTGTATTTCCATGTGTGGTTACCAGCATAAGAAATACACACTATTTGATTCAAAGAGTGGGTTCTAGAGGGATACTGCCTAGAATCTAATCATAGCACTGACATTTCATAGCTGTGTTGCCTTGACAAGTTACATAACTTATCTGGGCTGCATTCATAAAGTAGGAATAATTGTAATACTAACTTGGAGAGAATTAAATAAGTTAATATGTGAATGTATATACAATCTTGCCTGGATTAGTAAAGACTCATTAATGCCATCTATCGCTATTATTGTCATCTCCAGAGGAGTCCTATAGCTCAGAATCATTGTAAATTCAAAGATAAAGAACCATTTCTGATACGAGTACATAATACGTATACATGTACATATAAACTCAGAAAACTACTTTTCCATGGTGAATAATTCACATAATTTAAAAGTCAGGCTACTTTTATATTTTTCAAATTAGAATTTAAAAGAATACATCCTTTTTTGTGCAAACTATGATGATAGAGGAAAAAAATTCTAAAAGGTGCAAATGATTTTATAAAGAAAAAATGGAATTACAAGTACATTCTAACTTAAAAGTCAAAAATACGTATGTGTGTGCTTTTCGGACTCTGCCTCGCAGGAACTCTTTTCTCCCAATTCTTCACAGTCTGCTTATCTCTCACCCTCCAAATCTTGCTTAAATGCTACCTTCTCAGAGACAGCATTCCTGACCCCTCTGTTTGAAAAAAGCCTCCCTTTTCATTCACGATCAAACTTCCATCTGTAGTGACCTCACCTTTAGAAACAATAGGTTAAGGATAAGACATGGTACGTGCTAACCGCCATGTCTCACTTCTAGTTAGTTATCTGCTAAAAATTTATTAACTAGAGGGATTTACTGGCCGGATCACTGCCTATAGGTACAAAATATTTTAACAATGACGCATTCTGCTTCTGTACCCCTGCTTGCTTACCCACCCCTTAGTTATCAGTTAATGAATGGAGGAGATATAGTCTTTTGTGTAAAGATTAAGGATGTGGGGGATGGAATCGAGGGCTTAAAACCTTTGTGCCCCTGCGTCTCGGGGCTGCTCCTTTGCAAGGACAGCCGCCGGCTAATAAACTGTCTCTTGGATTAGAGCACTCGAGTTGGGCCTGGTTATTTCGGTCACAACACCATCCTGTTTGTTTTCTTCAAGACACACACAAACAACAATATGTAATTATTTTGTTTGTTTTTATCGTCCCTACTAGAACAAAAACTCAATTAAAAGTAGGATTTCTCTATATTGTATCACTACTTATCATTAGCTGCCTCATCCAGCATTTGGTACAAATTGGCACTTAACAAATATTTGTTGACTAAATTAATGAAGGGCGTAAATAAATATCTTACTATTCCACTCGCATTTGGTGCTTTGTCTGCAGAAAGATCCAATAATTTGGCCCAGGATTCATAAAATACAAGCTTTAGACATTCCTGGGCTTAGATTGTGAGGAGCTCGGCAAAATGAACTGAGAAGAGTAGGGTAGGCGGATCCTTAAAGGAGGGATGGAGGAGACCCCTGAGCTGAGAGGTCAGGTGAACACATAGGGGAGTTCAAACAAAAGCCCACCTGGTACTGGAATAATCAGAGTCACTATTAGTTCCTGCCTGATCTTGAAATAATAGCCTCTTAAGTGGTCTCTTTGTCTCAGCTTTCTCTATATGATGGCCAGAGAGGTCTTTCTAAAATAGAAATCTCACCAAGTTGCATGCTTAGGGCTCTGCAATGGCTCCGCAAGGCTTACTGAATAAAAAAACAAGCCTTGTGGAAGACGCATCGGGATGCCTCGTCTTTGTCAGGCTGTACAATTCTCTAGTCTTTTCATTCGCGGCTCTTTCATGGACTCAGAATCAGTATGCTAGATGCTGTGGGTGGGAGATTTGCAATTCAAGAACTTCCCACTCTCCCATTTATCCATGGCTTTGCATATACCATCCTTCTGCTTGTAAAACTCATCCTTATCTTTCAAAACTTGCTTAAGCACTTCAGGATCAGAATGCAATACTGCATACAAATATTTGTCCTTATGTGTGGCTTGCAGACATACTTCCTTGTTCTGCATAGCGATCCTGTGGATATATATCAATTGGATGAAACACACACATAATACAAAGCCACTTTACTGAAAGAAGCATTCAGCCTCTGAAAAAGAGGACTCAAGAAGTTTCATGTTCAGGAATACAAATATTGTCCTAGCTACAGCATAATCTGTACTATGTTCCTGGTCATCAGTTGAAATGTGGAGTTGATGTAGGGAGGAGTCGAGAGAATTAAAATGTTAATCAAGCCACAGTCAGAAACTGCAATATGCTGATCAGCCCTGCAGCCAGGCCAGGAGGACACCTTCAGAACAAAGGAAGATTTCTGCACATTCCCCACAGCTGTGAAGGGGAGACAGGAACCAAGAGTCATTCCCTGTGGCTAAAACCATGGGGAATTTATGGATTGAAGGCTGGGAACTGCCAGTGGGCCTTTCACTTTACATACTCTTCCCCTTCCTCACTGTATGTCCATATCAAAGGAAATGGGAACTAAAGAATGACATATAACTGAATTCCCTGAACACTTAAGGTCCCTCTCCGAGCCTCTACTCTTGTCTCTATCTCCTGCAATGTCCCTCTCACTCTCTGCCTCTGAGAGGAGACAACACTCTGTCTGTGGAGTGTTACCCCTTTTCTAATAAACTTTCCTTTGACTCTAACTTTGGCATGTGTTGAATTCTTTCTACAGTCTCCACCGAAGGACCCTCTCCTCTCGGTACAGGGCTTGGTCTCCCCCCACCGCCTTGGGGAAATTTGCCCAGTCCTGCATGAGAATGTTATCACCTCCCTTTTGTTCAATATTATGCTTTCCAATTAAGTCCTCGGGCCTCTCAGTACAAGTCCCACCACAGAGTCATCTATATAGCCTGATAGCCAGCCGCCAGTCAAAATACACAAAAAATGTGAGGCTTCAAAATTAGTGTTGTCATTATCGATATCATCATTTTTGTTGTTTCTTAAGTGAGTTCAAAATTTTGGATAGTACATTCTCCAGTACTTTCTGAAGATGCAAAAAAAGCCAGGGTAAGAACTCTCTTATGCATTCACATTTCGATATTCAGTTATCGAGGAACCAAATTTAAGTTGTTGTATTATATACGAACCAGGAAAACTGAAGGGGGAAAAGGCATTAACACATGGAAATACATGTAATGACGTGTGTGTGCTTCTGTGTGTGTGTGTGTGTATTTTTAAATCATACACGTGAATTGTATTAATATAAAAATTGGACAAAACTTGCATATATAAATAAATATGTATATACATACAGTTGATTCTTGATATTTACAGTAGTTATGGTTTTATAAAGTTTTCATAAACACTAAATTAGGAAATACTGGACCATTGCTCCTAGGGTAAATAAAAGTTAGGTTCTGGTAAGCTTCTTGTCACATTTTCATTAATTTATTAATAAATAACTTTGATGTGTTTCAGTTTAAAGACAACTTATTTAATACATATTGTTGATTTATTAACATCAAACGCACAACCAACAGCTCTATAATTCATACTTGAAATAAGCCTATCTAACATACGCATCTCCTCCATAAGGCACATAGCCTTCCTGCCCCGAGAAACACTACACAGCACTTCAGCACTATGCGTGAGGACCATCTTAAATAGCAAAATCGCCAATGAAAAGCACAAAAATGCAAAAAAAGGTGGCACTAAAGAGATCATGGAAAGGACTTGTTTACAGTATTAGGTTGAAATAAGAAGCAGAGTATTGCCTTATTCAGTCTCAGCTAGGAATGTGTGCATCAGGAGACACAATTTTTTCTTTTTTTTTGCCTCTTAGATCATATGTATGTCTACAAATAACCACACAAGTACCTCAGGTTTTAACTTGAGGGTTACAAATATATTTTAGCAAGTAGGTGAATTTGGACATATAAAAATCTGTGAATAATGAAGATTGACTAGATAGATGGATGTAGATAGATAGATAGATAGATAGATAGATAGATAGATAGATAGATAGATAATGATAGATAGCTTCCATATGAATGAAATTTATACGGTCGATGTTCATCTTGTATTTTATTTGCTTAACACATAAGAGGAACTAAAAAGTAAGATTACAGTAAAAAATTAGAAACCTACATGTTTTTTCCAGGTAATCTATTTAATCATGGTCCTTGAAATGCTAGCTAGATAGATAGCTTCCATATGAATGAAATTTATACGGTCGATGTTCATCTTGTATTTTATTTGCTTAACACATAAGAAGAACTAAAAAGTAAGATTACAGTAAAAAATTAGAAACCTACATGTTTTTTCCAGGTAATCTATTTAATCATGGTCCTTGAAATGCTGGCTAGAGACTTATATTTTTTAGAGAGAGATTTGATTTCTAATATTACTTCTTTGAAATCTGTGATACTATTGCTTTTCTAATGATAAAGATATATATTAACATTGGTAAAATAACGGAAAAATTCTAGAACTATAAAATGCAAATCACCAGTGATGAAATAAAAATCATTAAAATCTTGATGCAATTCTTAATTTTTTTATGCAATGCATACCCAGTTGTATTAACATCTTTTAAAACAAAATTGTAATTATACTCTTTTCTATCCCTCTTTTAGTGTTTTTTATTTTTTCTATTTCAGCATCTCCCTTATCATTGAATTTCAGCTTTAAATTCCTCTCGATCTCTCTTTACAGAAAGACATACCCATCTGAGATTGCTAAATGCAATCTAGGCTCAGCAATCCGCTGCCTTTGCTGAATAAATGCATATAACGGCCTCTACTGGGGAGACTTAGAAGAAAAAAATATAAAGACTGCACTGCTTGACTTTAACTTTTGTATTCCTTGAGAGATTCTCAGTTAGCTAAAAAAGGAATCATTTTCAAAGGTGCAAGGAAGCTTACCCTAAAATAGATTGCCTATATCATAATTGACCTTTGCATAAATGCATTCATTTCATTGCAATTCGGCTCAATCAAATTTCCTAGGCAGACATATTCACACAATTTAAACGCCAGAATAAAAGTTTTAAAATGTATATTTCAGTAACTCTCCAAAAGTCAAAAAGTTCAATCTTGATGTTAAATCTCTCTTGACATTACTGTTTTCCAATACAATGAAAACTAATAGTGGACTTTTCTGTCTTTGTGAATTACAAAAGGTATTCTGGGCTGGAAGAAAGAAGCAATTCCCACTCTTTTGTTCTCTTAGGTGTTGCATGATTATCTTACAACAGGCAATTACGAAGCAAGCTTAATCAACGAAAAATATATAACACTATCATAGCAAAATTCTCAGAGAGGCTCAACTGATACTTAAAATCCATGATTTTTCTTTTCTAATAGTTTTTTCTTTACCCTAACAAAGTACATAGCTCCAAAACCAAAGAAAACTGAGATAATTATGAACAACTAAGTAAATTGAGTCCATTTCTTAAAAATGCCATTAACACATACATAATTTGTTTATTATGTGAAAAGAATTAATTAACTCATGAGGAAGTATAACAGAAGGAAAATATAATATGTCATATACTGACATAGTCTGGATTCTCTGAATGCTTTTTAAATTGCTATCTAATCATTAGGCAAATATTGAAATTAAGCTATTTTTAGGCTGCTAATTCTAAAATGTATGCAAAAAGTTAATCGTTAAAGGTTATTTACATATTAAGATGAATTAAATTAACATGGGAGTAATTTTTATTAACTATAAATTAAAACAAAGGTTATTTCGTGTACCCCCTAAATGTGAATAACAATACTGTTAATGCATTTTAAAGTATTTAAAATCTTGTTGTAAATTGCAGAGTCCTAGACTTTAGCTCAACAGAACTGAGTTCAAAACCAGACTGGAAACTCCCAATTCAACAAGCCATGGAGGGAACTGATTTCCTTGGTTTCTAGAAGCCTTCTTACTTCTCTCACATTCTGCTGTCATTGGCTCTTACAAAAGTTTTCCTATCTACTCAGTGCAAGTATGTGCTTCTTGTCATGGGATATCCCTGTGTAAAGGATGATTTTGATTTACCGTATCTCAATCAACAAATCATACTGACACTCCCATGGATTCTAAGGCATTGTCAGTTGTGCTACTACAGGTGTTGTCTTCACTCCCAGAGGAAGAGGCAGTGAAGTGTATATACTTTTACTTTTACTATCACTGATCATAACATTTAACACTTACTGGATTCTTATCAGATTTGGAAACTCTCCTAAGCAGTTTATACACATTGTCTCATTCTGTGCTCACAAAACCCATACACAATAATTAGTAGTAATGTGCCTCTTTTGAAAAGTACTTAAAATTCGTAAACCTTAGTTTTCCCACGTGTAAAATGGAAGCTAATTAGTAAGTAAGATGATGTAAGATGATGAGGTAGTACCAGGAGAGACAGGATTCAAATTCAGGCCTGTGAGTCCTATTCCCAAGCTTGAACTCAACCCACCTTGCCTGGTCTTTAACACTTTCAAGTGATTGACTTTGGGCAAGTAAGTAACCTGTCAGTTTTCACATCTGCACAAGAGATAACATTACTGACTTTATAGGAATATTGACAGGCATATAGGAATATTGACAGGATTAAATGCCACACAGTGTGTGAAACACCAATCAGTTCATGTGACACATCCTTGGAGCTTTACAAATGTGAATTCCCTTATGTAGAGGCTTAGGCTATTAATACCAAGAATACAGTTAGCAAACATTGGAGAGGATGAGGAGAAAAAGGAACCCTTACACCCTGCTGGTGGGATTGCAAATTGGTACAGCCACTATGGAAAACAGTATGGAGGTTCCTCAAAAAACTAAGAATTGATCTACCATATGATCTAGCAGTCCCACTGCTGGGTATTTATCCCAAAGACTTGAAAACCCATATCCAAAAAGATATTTGCATACCGATGTTCATAACAGCATTATTCACAGTGGCCAGGACATGGAAGCAACTGAAGTGTCCTACGATAGATGATTGGCTAAAGAAGCTGTGGTACGTATATACAATAGCATATTACTCAGCCATAAGAAGAGATAAAATATTGCCATTTGCGACAAAGTGTATGGATCTTGAAATAATTATGCTAAGTGAAATAAGCCAGACTGTAAAAGTTGAAAATCACATGATATCACTTATATGTGGGATATAAATCTAAAAGCAACAAATGAGCAGGACAAACAAACAGAGACTCATGGACATGGACTATAGGCTGGTGGTTACCAGAGGACTATAGACTAGTGATTACTAGTGGGGTGGGGGAGAAGGGGAGAGGTAGACAGGGTAAAGGGGGTCAAATATAGGGTTTAGTGGGAGGGTGAAGTAGGTAAAGGGATCAAATATATGGTAGCTGAAGGAAACTGGACTTTGAGTGGTAAATACACAATAGAATGTACAGATGTCAAATGATAATGTACACCTGAAAATCATACAATTGTATTAACCAATGTTACCCCCAATAAACTTAATTAAAAATTAAAAAAAAAAAAAAGAATACAATTAGCAAACTAACTGAGACATGTGGCATAACTAGTATGTGTGCTCCACGTGATGAAAACACAACCCAATATTTGAATTCAAGAGCACCTCCACCACGCTAGGTCACATGTTCAACACAGCTACAAAGCAACGACGAGGGATGAAGTGACTGAAAATGGTTGTCACAGAGCATCACATTGACAATAGGGACTGTCAAAGCAAAAAGTGCACCAAAGTTAAACAGGCAAGGTAGACTTTAGGGTTACTGCATGAAGAAAAAGAGGCCGGAGCTCAGTCTGAACTCAACTCCACTGAAACAAAGAGTGGTAGGATTTTAAAGTGCTAGAGTGAGAGGGAGAACACAGGCTATCTGTGTCTGCCAACTGGCTTTACCCAAAAGAAATGTAAATTTTCTCATATCTTTGTGACAAAAAGTAGTTTTACAACTTGGAGCGAGGCATCTTGAAGGTAGGCTCCTACCCTCCCACAGAACCTGGGTGGCAGGGATAGTGTAACCCTTGATGTTTACATTTTAAAGGGATGGCTCCTGGGTCCTTGAGAACGCCATTCCTGGGCTGTAAAACTGGTAAAAAGCTTTTTTTATTTTTTTTTTAATTTACATATATCTCAAAGGCAGAGAAAGAATTTAGAAGTTTTCTAAAGTAAATGCTCTAAGAAAAGAGAGGTCAGGGCCTAGAGTTAGGAGGAAGCCTGTCTAAAGTTTAGTCAAACTGAAGGGACTTTCAGGGCACCTTGGTCAGGATAACGCCAAGGAAGATGGGATGGGTGATGGGCAGAAGCTCCACCTTCACCCGACATCCTGCATTTTCTGGGCACTACATGTCATGTGCCATCTTTTCTACTTTTGTTTCCATAACAGGTACTTCTAACAAACAAGGAGAGAATCTAACAAGTGTCATTTCAGATGAGGAGAAAATAAGCAATCATTAGAGCTTGATTTAGTTATAGTTACTGAAGTCCTAAAGTCAGTTAATTACACAATAAATTGGCATCAAATTTAGGTTTAAAACTTGTACTTTGGTGCTTGTTATAGAATACAACAGTGACAACCATAAAAATGTTCCAAAAAAGGAATCAACCGTTAAACATAAATGAATGGAGTATTAAATCAGCAATGTTAATTTTCATTGTTAAATAAGCAATGGTAATAATTAAGCAAAAAAAATTTTGTTTTTCTATACAAATCTATATGACTCTCACTAACATGTTAATTTATGACAATATTTTGTTTGTGTAAGCTTCATTTTTACATGAAATGTAATAACATTTCAGTTAAGGAAGAGTCTCCTAATTTTTTGAATTGTGTTGACTAGAAGTCTCCTGTGGAATCAGTCTTGTTATTTGGATTATTAGTTAATTAAGTGTCATTTTATACCTTATACTCTAAATTCCAGGCACCCCAAAAAAGTTCACTTTAAGATTCTCCACTATCAGGTGTCTGCATAATTAGTCTCACTTTAGAATACCCATTATTCAATGCACAATAGAACAGAACAATTAATTTGGACCACATGCAATTATGTTGAAAGGTCAGGTGCTACCCATAATAAAACTCTGTTCAAAAGTGTGTTTGGGGAGGGCATTAATATGGTTATCCAGGAGACTTTAAGGGGAAGAAAATCTCCAAATGCAATTAAATGGGCTATAAAGTAATCACTTACTATTTTTCATTTTAAAAGCAAGAGACCTTTTGAATGTTGTGCAAAATGAATACTTCTAAGACCAATCAAATTTGGGAGATTTACATCAAGAGGTGACAGATTCATACCCTAAAGCAGAAAGCACATTATTTAGCCTGCAACTTCCTGTGTGAGTTTCAAGTTATAAAGAGCTTTCATGGAGGAGTTGTTACAAACCCCTAGAATGTAGTAAATAATGAAAAGTGCTGGCTGTATCCATTCCGGGTAATTTGAACTATATAGCCATAAAAATGACTGTTAGCAGTATGGATGTATGGATTATAAAGTATCCCCAGTACCCAAGTGTCCATGAATTTATAATTCTGTGTTCCTCAACAATATCATGTTTGCCTGTTAAATGCAAATTTCTGAAGGAGATTTCACTCTGGAGGAAGCTCTAAAGATACCTATGTCGCTGTCAAAGGTATATGTATATTTTACAGCTCTAGGCAGGTTTATAAAATGTTCATTGTCTCCTCCAATGGAAAGATTTTGCTGATAAATGAAAATGATGGAGGAATAAAATGGCAGAAATTACAATAAGAACTGACAATAAAGTGCTTTTATCTGCACCAACCAATGCTAGTATATGTCTAGTTCAAATATTTTGGTTTAAGGATAAACACAAAAAATATTCACACATGCGTGACAGAGGTAACTTTACTTATTATTTTCTTAGCAACAAAAAGACAGTATCTCTGGAATTTTTATAGATTTAGAATCTATTCAAGAATGACGCATGCATTAAACAGGTACCTATGATGTAATAACTATTGGTTGTATGAGAAAAAAGCATATTACAGCAGTCATTCCCCGAATGATTGTCCTTTAGAATGGAAATATTGAGAGCGTCTTTGCACACCAAATGAAGGCTTGCACTCTGAAGCTCGACAAGTCTCAGTTTCGATTTTGGTCCAATTTTTTTACTCATTATATGACTTTGGGCAAATTCATTGAGTTCTGCGTGCCTTGATTTTCACATCTTTAAAATGATCATTTAAATAATACTTTGAATTGTCAAGTGATAGGATAATCAGCTTGAACTTGCTTGCTATCCAAAGGAATATTCATTTGTTCATATAACCAAAATGTAGAGAGGTAAGAGTAGAATTGTCCTTGAGAAGGACTAGAATCTAGGACTCAAAATCCAGTGAATTTTAGGATTCAGAAGCCCATCTCTTTATTAATAATTAGTACATTCTCATCAAGACAATTTGCCTCTTCTGTTTCTTAACCCTATTGATGTTTTTAGAGCTTCTGTCCCATCAAAAAGAAGATACTTTAGTAAAGAAGTAACTCTTCTTTACTAAATAGAGCCTAAATAAAGGTCCGATAGTGTGTTGTGTTGTGTTGTGTCGTGTGTGTGTGTGTGTGTGTGTGTGTGTGTGTGTGTTTAAAATCCTGGGCATATCAATCCCCAGAAGAAAACCTCTCAGTCTTTCTATTTCACAGATTACAAAGTCTAATCTCATTAGCACAGTATTCAAGGTCCTTTGAAATCCACCCTAAAGTCGATCTTCTCATCCCTACACCCTCTTCAGTCAAGGTTCACTTCAGTTGCATCTAATTAACTGACATATTCAAACATAAGCAAAATTTCTCAATCTCCAAGCTTATTTTGAGCATTTCCTTCTCCTTGATGTCGTTTTTCCCATTTCTACATTTCAAAACCCCTCCCTACCCTTTGGGGGCCAAGCTTAGATATAAACTCTACCATGGCATGTTCTATGAATTGCCTATTCATAAGTTATTCGAACAGCCACTTTACCTACAATATCTCAAGTATTTGAGATAAAATGATGAATAAGATACACTTCTTCCTTTGAGGAACTCATAGTTTAATGAGACAGTTTTTTCTATTACAATATGATAGAATCAGATGGAGCTATGGATAGAGTACAAATGCACCAGCCCAATCCAGACTGGGGAAAGCAAGTCCTGGAAAGGCTTTCTGAGGCATGTGCTGCCTGGTACACAACTGTGGCTTCCCTTCTGCTACATTCCTGTTACATTCCCTAAGAGAAATTCGGTGAGAGTCTGCAGTGCTGCTACATGTCTGGTTTTTTTATTAAAATATTAATTATTACATTTATAACAATCATAATAACAACAAACTTGTTTGTTTGGAGTACCTACTATTTGCCTGTCCCTATACCATTTGCTTTCCATATACTAGCTCGTTTAATCTTCACGGCTGCATCTCTATGAAGAAATACAATGGCCATCATTCTAATTTTACTTTCTATGTTATAAAGGTTGATCTAATCAGAGCAAAGACAGTGATTGGCTCAGGGAAGGTCACATGAACTGAGCTGAACCAGTGAGATTTCATCCCTGAGATAGCTATGGAATTCAGAAGCTTTCAAGCTTTTGCTCAGGCTATTTCATCTGCCTGAAAGATCATGCTTTGTCCACCTGGTAAATTCCTGCTCATTTTTCAAAATGTAATTCAGATTCCTCACTGTGGTTTATTCTCAGATCCTCCCATACTCTTTTCATCTCTTCCTTTTTTTTGACTATTGTTTCTTAAGCCATTTCCACTATGACACTTTCCACATGGTGTTAGTTGCACATACACTGCACACTAAAACATGATCTGTTTGAAAGTAGTGCCCATGGCTTATTTATCTTTCTGTTTCCAGTGTTAATTCTAGTCCCTTGCATGTACTTTTTAAATTAATGGAAAAAGGGATAAATAAAGCAGTTTTAAAGCTCAGTAGGATAGAATTCCCTATGATATTTATCAGCAATAAATAGGTTCCCAGATAAAGATCATCTCATCTTAATTTCTTAGAACGCCTTGGATCATTTTTCTCATTTGTTCCTCACATGCTTACTTTTATAGACTACTCGATACTTCCATTTTTTCTATTTTTCTACATTGCATTTTAAAATATCATGGCTGTTGGTATATCCTTGCTGAAGTTTGTCATTAATTCCAACCAACTTGTGTAATGACTACATCGAGAAAAGAACAGTGGTCTCATCCTGAGTCCCTCCACTAACTTCCTCACACACATATTAGAGACTGTTGGTGCCAACTGTCTCATTTAACAACCAACTTGGGGATTAAGATGTCAGAATCATGGGCTTTTTTATTTTTTTCATCTGTGTCTCATTGTTAGTCCTCCTGAGTGTGGAGGAGAATATTTGGCTTATTCTGAATGAAAGACAGTGAAATAAATGTCTCTGACACATGAATCCACCATATCGAAGTCTCTTAGCAATGATCATCCTGTCACAGCTGCTAGAATTTATTCCTTTATCCATGTGACATTTTAACAGGAAAAAAATTCAAGTTATTCTAAACAGATATAAACCATTCAGTCCAAAATGGCTCATATTAGCAACTTCATCCTGCAGATAAGCCTTGTTACAGAACTTTGTAAACATTATTCTTATGTATTTTTTTCCCCTCTACAAAGCTGAACCTGTTTCAGCCTTTTGTCCTATAAAGTTTAAAATGAGTATTTAATTACATCCTAGGATGTGAGAGATGGAAATCTATAGTCGTTTAAGTAGCTAAGTGATGGAGAAAAAGGTGGGTGGCTGTTATTTGCTTGATCTTAGGTTCCTTCAGTACCAGCGCCCTTAGTATCAAATGAGAGAGAGAGAGCTATGGAAATTGAAGAATAAATTGAATGGATATTTGGGAAAGGCATTTTAGTGGTAGGAGAATGAGAGCTTTCAAGTAAATTACCAGCGTATGTGTATTTCTCAGATGACTCTGAATTCCTTATTTGAACTGACATGGGTTGGATAAATGTATTACTATCATCCCTGCCTGGTACAAAAAAGAAATAGACAGAAAAGATATGAAATTTAAACAGTATATGAAGAATAAACACATGCTAGAGGACAGCCTGCAGCTCCTAGGTCTGTAATACTGAAGCATCTATGGATACAGCCTACATAATAACACTTCAGTACTTCCAGTGTATTCTTCTTTCTCTTCCCCCTATGAGTCAGTGTTCAGCTAATAGAGCAATGTTGTATGTTGAATAAATCACAAAGAATGACTTTTTCCCCCTTTGAATAGGCAGACCTGTTTTCAAAACAAAGGTAGAGCAATAAAGGCTACTGTAAGATACAATAAATGTCATATGCCAGACAGCATTAGAAGGTAAAAATGATCAATGCTGTGAGGAGTTGTCATGGTAGGTACTTGTACCTGGATACCATTTAGGATCCCCAGGCAGGATCTGCTAACATAGAAATATTATCTTGAGATTTTCTGACTACGGTGATCGGAAGTTAAGGCCAAATGAGAAAAATGGCACTAAGTCAGTGTATTAACAGTCTGTTTATTTCCAGGTTGTTTCTTGGGAACAATGGTGCCCACCGTTTCCTGGCTTAGACCTTTAGTCATATTATGTTTTATGCCAATTATTGACAGAAAGCAGCTGACTCCCAATCTCTCCAAGACGCTCTCTAAGTGTCCCTGGGCTATCAGAGACCCTGCAAGGCCATATTAAACTAAGACAACAGTGTCCAGATTTATTTCTTGTGCCACCATTTGACTCAATGCAATTTTAAATGTAAATCAAATGTGTAAAACATATAAAATGGAGACATAGATCTGGTTAATGATCAGGTAAAGGGACCAATGACCTAATCTTTACCTCCTCATTCTTCCTCGAGGGAAGCTGTGCAATCAGCAGACATATTTAAAGTGCCTAATTATAACAGCTATGAAAAATGTACTGGTCCACATTTATACTGAAGGCTAATACAATGAGAGGATAACTAAACTGGTAGGAAATATTAGGGTTTAAATCCTGGCTCTAACATGGATCTGATAATGAACAGGAAATATTGTAGAGTCCCAGGTAAATATGTGTGTGTGTGTGTATGTATGTATGTATGTATGTATGTATGTATGTATCTGTGTGTGTGTATATACTTAATATATAAATATATTTGTATATTTAAATATATATATAAATACAAAAAGGTAAGACAGATATAAGGGGCTTGAAAAGCTCATTGCACAGCCGAGGTTGATGTGTACATGTACGGCAGAGATGGGAGAGGGTCCAACCCATGCATACGACACTTGCTAGTGGAACCTGGTTGCACACACAAAAAAGATGCAATAAAGCCCAGCAGAAAGTAAAAGTCAGACTGGACTTAAACATGGCTTGATGTTTGAATGTACACTCCTTAGCCCACCCACAAATCCATTATCAGAGAGTGGAAGTCTTGCTGGTTCAAAATGTTTGAATACAACCTCTGGTCAATATTTGACTGATTAGTAAGCTATGCAGATAGAGGGGCAACCCCTAGGAAGTAAAACTTCAAAATAAAAACAAGAGAAAAAAACTGAGCAGAGGCATCAGTGGCCACATATCATAGGAAAGATAGACTTCACAGATTTAGTGCAGGCAAGTTACTAAACAAAAAGCAACAATTCTAAAGGGAAAAAAGAAGCCAGAGCAAAATTTATAACTTTAAAAATGTACATGTAGGAAAAGAAAGGTATCAAATAAATCCCTTTTAAAAAACTAGAAAACAAAAACAAATTAAACCCAAAGCAAACAGAAAAAAAATAATAAAGATCATAGTGGAAGTAAGTAAAAAATACAAAAAAACAATAGAGAAAATTAATGAAACCAAACATTGTTTTTTAAAAAATCAATTGGCATACTTTCACCCAAACTGACCAAGAAAATAAGGGCAAAGATTCAAATTACAAATTAAGAATGAATGAAAGAATATCATTACTGACCCTACAGAAATTTAAAGGTTATAAGGGAATATTATGAACAGTTGAATGTCAACAACTTAGATAACTCAGATGAAATTAACAAATTCCTACAAAGACTCAAATTACCAAAAGTGTTTCAAGAAGAAATATGCAACTTGAATAGGACAATAACATGTAAATAAATTGAATTGGTCCTTTAAAATTTTCCCATGCAGAAAGTTTCACTGGTAAATGCTATTGAATATTCTGTCACAATTTCTCTCAGAAAATCAAGAAAAAGGAAACAAACACTTCATACTCATTCTGTGAAACTAGGATTAGTTCCCACTAAAGCCAAACAAAGCTATCAAAAGAAAATCAATATTCCTTATGAATATAAACACAAAAATCCTTAACAATCACAAACTGTATCCAGCAACATCCAAAAATGATAGTATACTATGGCTAAGTGGGACTTAAACCAGAAATGCAAGGTTGAACTGACATCCAAATTTCAATTAACATACTACACAGCACATTAATATAATAATGGACAAAAATCACACAATCATCTCAATAGATGCAGGAAAAACATTTGACAAGTTTTCTGGGGAGTGTTACCTGTGAGTTTCTGAGATGATATTGTGAATGGAGGATACCATGGTGACTGGTAGATCAATAAATTGGTTCTAAAAGGGTAGAAGAGGCAAATGTCCTTACACAGGTTGACAATGTGGACTTTTGAAAGGCAAAGAGGTGTCTCTGAATGCAAGACAGATGGCTGAGTTGCTCTCATTTCTGGGTGATGCAGTGATAGCGGGTAGGGAGTCCACTAACCCTCATCATTGAAGATTTTCCTCATTTTACAAGTCCTCCTACCTTCCCAGACAACAATCCATCCCAGAACTGACCTCAGGCAAGGTGAGACCATCTTATCCTTCAGAATCCCAATTACTCAAGTAATCGTCCTTTCTTCCCCATACCCATCTCTGTAACTGCCATCCCCTAAGTTTATTATTTTTTTCCAATTTTCTTGAGGTATAATTGACAAATAAAAATTGTATATATGTAGGATATACAATGTGATGACTTACTATATATATACACTGAAATGATCACCAAAATCAAGTTAATTAACACATCCATCATCTCACTTTATCTTTTTTTTCCTGTAATGGTCACCAGTAACCTTAGACTGCAAACAAGCTCTTCTGACTCCCTTTCTCTAGTAAGCATAGACTGTAGAATGTCTTCATCCAAATTCAAGTTTTATCATTTACAAAGTATTTAAAGGACTGATGCCTGACTCTATAAATTTGGTTTATTACTTGTGTGACCTTAAACCTTCTAAGCCTCAGTCTCCATACCTATAAGATGATGATTATAATAACAATACCAGCCTAAAAGATCTATTGAGAAGATGAATTGGAATCATGAATATAAATGCATAACACATAAAAGTTGCATGTTACATAGCGCTACTAAGAGTTAATTTCAGTTATTTTGTTATTAGGTGTCATATTAACTCCTGAATGCTAAAACTTTATATATAGCCTTCAGGGATCTTTACATTCTGGTCTGAAACTTTCTTTTCAAATCCATCTCTTACTATATATCTCCATTCACCCTGAACCCCAGCCTAATTAAACTACTCAATCTTATTTGGATAGTGTATAACATAACTGTATGGAAAATACTATGGCATCAATAAAGTTAAACAAACCATTTCTTATATATTATTTTGCACTGAGCAAAATATAATTAAAGTGATTTAAAGACGCCATGGATTTTTGACAGTTGTCTCCCCAGGAGCTAGCTTGATTCGATATTAAAATATGTTTCATTATATCTACTGGAAATTCAAGAGGAATGCTCTTTGCAATTCAAAAGGGACAGAAATCTCAGAATAAAAATTCATTTTCAATCCCTGCAGAGTTCATTATGAACAACAGAGTGGTAGAAATTAAAACATTTAAATGTATTTAATAAGGTTCCATAATGAAATGACATTTATGTTTAGATAGATTCTTTAGTCTTTCTCTTTTATCCCTCTAAATTCTATGCTTAGGGAAAAAGTGAAATGCTGATGTGATTTAATTGGTTAATTATGACTAGATTCACCAGCAAAGTGGAGAGTTGAAGTAATTATCTAGATTATTAAAGTTTAGAAACCTCTCCCCACCCCCCCGACCAATATCTTGATATTCCAGTCAAAGTGGATTGTGATTGTTCCATTAATTGAGACCAAACTGTTTGTAGTTGTGGGAATGTGCATGCTTAGAGAATAAAATTGGAGTATTTAGGCCAGAATTAATTGAATCAGAGGAGGAAATTAAGGCAATTTAGTTAGAAAGTTGCTTAAATTTTTAATATCTTCTCATCCTTCCTCATATACTATAGTTTAACTAAATTGTATATACAAACTAAAATAAAAATACTTTTGCCAAATCATCCACAGAATTGGCTTAAGGCTGTTCACCAATAGCATTTATGGCATTTGTTTTAAAAATGTTCTGAAAAAATGTAAAACCTTTTATATATTTAATATAACTATTAGGGGCCAAATATATACTAGTAAAGAAACGAATTCCCAATATTGATCAAACCTCATTTCCAGCGTCTTGGTGCAAATGCAGAGTGAATTGGCTATAATTGGTTTGCAATTGGTCAACTTTAGACACAAAATGTTTCTATGCCATATTCCACCTCTAAATTACTTATGTTCATGCAACAGGAGAAGTTTAAGCATAAATCTAACCCAATGAATAGAATGTATGTACTTTACTTTCCTGTCCTTTAATTGTATATGTTCTGTTATACTATTTTTAACTATCACAGAAAAATAGACTTCAATAATCAGATTGATTATGATCATCAGAACTTGGTATTGTCTACATAAACTCTTTATCCTGTTTAGTTTCTTTGATAGTCCCCCAAATCACTGATTAATTAAAGCTGAACTTAGTTTAAGGAAAAAGAGATATATTTTCCACAACACTTGGAAGTTATGATGCACTAGTTTGTACCTCATGTAATCAAATTTTATTACACACACACAAACACAGACACACACTTCTATTATTGGTCAGTATCTTAATTGTTGTAAAAAGCTCTGGGATAGATTGTAGGCCAGACTTTTGAATCACAACCTCATCAGGAATGTGTCTTTCCCACTCACCATCTCTTGACTCTATATTCCACTGTGTTAGTTGCATACTCAGACGGGCTGCCCCTTCACGGAGGCTTCTGGAATCTCTAAGGTTACAAAATGTCATTTCAGAAACCCCTGAGTAAAAACAATTGTCTATTTTAAGTAATACCAAAAGGAGTTCCAATATTAAACACCACTGATTGATTCAATTGGTTCCAATTTCCATTCCCCACTTGTGTCCAAAGAGACATAATACCTGACTGACTTAGATTAGGTTATATGTTCCCTCCTAGACCTGGCATTGTAATGAGCCTTACTCAAAACCTGCTATTTAGTCGGATTTCGCTTGACAATCCTGCAAACCCAAAACTTTAAAAGCATGACTTGCAACAACCAAGATTTATTTCCCGTTCACTTTTGATACCAGCTGTGGGTAGACTGTGTCTATTTTCATCCAAGTGTCCTTTCCATTCCAAGAAGTGGGCTGAAGGAGCAGTTACTATTTAGGACATGCCATCATCGAGGTAGAAGATAAAGAGCAAGAAATTTCTTTCTTGTAAATGATTCTGTAGGTTTCTGCTTGGCACTCGTTACTTCTGCTCACATTTTATTGCCCAAAGCAAGTCATATAACAAGCCTAAGAATGGAGCAGGGAAGCAAGTATACTTCTCCCACAGAAAGAAACCACCAACAACAATCTTCCGCAAGGAGATTTCCAATAGGATTACAACAGATTTCCACAACAGTGTCTACTCTCAGAGTTTCAAACTCCGAACGAATATTCAATGCAAAGTACCTCTTTATCCCAAGAGACCTAATGTTAAAGTCATCTATGAGAACGATTTGTCGGAATGTGGGTCATGCCCTCCAGACTGGACAGGATGACGTGCAGAGGGGGAAAGATGCACTTCTGGGGTTATTTCCAAGCAAAATGGGGAAGACTCAGAGTGGATAATTCACAAAACGTAAAAGACAGGCTGAGGCAGGACAGAGAGGAAGCATGGCTTGATTTAGCGACGAGGGATGAAAAATGCAAGGTGAAAACAGGAAGAATGGCACATTCGGGACTAAACTCCAACATGCTTTTAAGCTTTGAAGGGCCTCGGCCCACTTCTTTAAGGTACACAACACATTATTAAAGGCAGTGGTTCTTCCAGATTCTCTAAAACTTTTCCCTTGGATCCAGAGACTACTTTCCTTCTCATTCCATGTATTTGACCTCTAATTAATTTATATAATTGATTGGTATCCAAAATCTAATTGACCTATGTATCTAATTGAGTCAGCTCCATTAATTGCATGTAGTAGAACCTGTTTTGTAAATCAGTTGACCATACATAAATAAGTCTGCTCTAGGCTCTAATTTTTTTCTGTTTTTTGTCCTTGTACCAGTGCCATGCTGTCTTGTTTAATATAGCTAGAAAATTTTGATCAAAAAAAAAAAGGCACCCTCGGATTAATTTAAGCATTGGTCCAGTTCGTTATTTCCACAATGAGAAATTGCTCACAAAGAAGTAAACAGCAGCGGGCACACCATTCTTCTATTGCCAAACAAGACACTTATGTCTAACAGTAAAGCTTTCAGGAGGGCAGGAATTTGATTGTGACAGCTCTCCATTTAGAAGTCATAACATGAAACCACCAGTCTCTAGAGTTACCATGTTAATTTGGCTCTTAAGGAATTATGGTGATGAAAGAAAGCACTCTTAAGGAGAAAAATAGTCTTTCTGTTCTTGCAACTGATTGCCGATGGTGTGTACATCAGAAAATAATTAAGGCTAGCCAATTTGAAAGGGAAAATTAAAAATAAAAAAGTAGCGGGACCAATAATTACAGAACCGCACAGTGCACTCTGCAATTGGCCTTGCCCAAATTTCACACTCAACATTTCTGAGGGCTTCTAGCACGTTTAACTGTTTCCCAATTGGTCTGATTCTTCTAAGGAGTCACATATTTCTGAGATGGCTCTTTTTTTCATTGCCAAAACCTGCAGACATTAATACTTAAAAATATCTGAGTTAATTGGAGTGGTTTTTTCAGTGTTTCTCAAACTTCAGCAGACATATGATTTGCCTGAGGATTGTGTTACAATTCAGATTCTGATTCAGTAAGCCTGGAATGGGGCCTAAGGTTGTGCATTTCTAACAAGCTGGTTTGATGTCTTTCTATATCTTTTGTCTCTAACTCCTAAGAACTCTAAATGTATTTTTAACCGAGTGAATGAATTAAAAAATAAACTCATGTAGTCTATATAACACATTTTTACAAAGAGAGGATAGAACATGCAGACGATTTAAGCCTTTCCCTGTCTATAAACTATTATTTAGAACAGCGGTCCCTGACCTTTTTAGCACCAGGGACCAGTGTCCTGTGAGAATCTAATGCCTGATGATCTGAAGTGGAGCTGAGGCGGTGATGCTAGTGCTGGGGAGCAGCTGCAAAATACAGATGAAGCTTCGCTCACTTGCCAGCTGCTCCCCTCCTGCTGTGTGGCTCAGATCCTAACAGGCCACTGGCTGGTGGTACCAGCCTATGGCCCAGAGGTTAGGCATCCCTGATTTAGAAGAAACTGGAAAGGTCATTTTATTTAGCCATACAATAAAAAGTAAGTAAATATAAATAAATAAAATAGTTACAGAATAAAACAGCACAGTGCTGGACACATAATTGCTCACTATATTTATTGTTCTTATTTTTATTTAGTTTACAGAAAAAAAAAATCTACCTGTAATGTCTGTATTTCTTAACCATTCAAAGTCTTTTGGCTATTACTACATTTTTATTTCCCTTGGACCCTACATTTTTTTAATCTTTGTATTACCATTTCTTTCCACTATTCGACAGGTGACACTGTATCTGAGCAGATACTTCAAAGGATGGCTCCCTAGTTCATTTAGAAAGACATAGTAAATCTTTGATAAGGTCTTGAAAAGGGACAGAATCTTTTAATGTCTGATCAAACTTTAGTAGCTGATCTATTTAATTGGGTAGCTAAAGGGAATTGGGGGGAATGTCAAAGCCATGAGCTTGAATGTACCATAGTGAGCTCTGGATTATAGAATTCTTATGTCTCGAACCTCCTAACTCGATGGAATTAATACAAATGTTTGTGAAATAAGCTAAATGCACGACTAGTTTTATAAAAGAGTATAAAAATCTTGCTTCCAAAGGCTACTTCAAATTGAGTTTCAAAAGTGACTACTAATGGTTAAATAACAAACAACAGCTTTGATTCTGAGTCCCCTTAAGTGACATCATTGGGAACGAGTTCATTCTCTTTCTCCAACGGGTACATGGGGACCTCAGAGTCTCTGGGAAGCTCTAGCCACACTTGCATTTCCAAGTGTAGGGCAATTAAAATAAAATGAACTGTAGACACCCTGGGTGATCACTCTCTGCTCTCCTAAGCATCCTGTTCTATTACTACAAGTACCTCGGTTACACTCTAAACCCAGTCAGGGAAGAGAGAAAGAGAGGGAGGAAGGAGAGGGGATGCTAACTGATGTGAGAGCAGATCCTGATGTGTCTTTCCCAGCAAACATGGCTCGCCCTGTGTAACAAGTGCGAGGACATTTTTGGAGCCAGGGAAATCTATGTTTGCACTGTTTCAACTTGACCTTAAATAAGTGCCTTATCTTTTATGAACTTCATTTTTCTCATCTGCAATTTGGGATAAATACGTCACTTTGGAGGATGATTTGTGAGGATTAAATAAGGAGTAAAGAGCACTGTATTAGGGTTTTCCAGAGAAACAACCAAAAATACATATTTATTATATATTATTAAGAGATTTATTATATATTATTTTATATATGTATATACATATGTGTGTGTATATATACATGGAACTGAACTGTTACATGAGAAAACTAAGCATGCATCTTGTTTGAGCCATTGCATTCTGGACTCTTTATGTTATAGTAGCTAGTATGACTCTGTAGTAGTCAGGGTTCTCCAGAGAAACAAGGGGGGGAGAGAGAGAGAGAGAGAGATTTATTATAAGGAATTGATTCACGTGATTATGGAAGCTGATAAGCCCCGAGATCTACAGTCAGCAAGTGGGGACACCGGAGAGCTGATGTATAGTTCAAGACAAAGGCAAGAAAAAAAAAGTGATGTCCCAGCTGGAAGGCAGTCAGGAGTTCTCTTACTCAGCCTTTCTGTCCTATTCAGACCTATGACTGATTAGGTGAGGCCCACCCACATTAGGTAGGTCAACTACTTTGCTCAGTCTGTCAATTCAAATGTCAATCTCAGTTCTCGCAGACAGAATAATATTGTACCAAATGTCCGATACCCTGTGGTTCAGTCAAGTTGACATATAAAATTAACCATCATGAAAACTTTGCACTATACCTGGAACATTCTAAAATGAGTAAATAAGTACTATTGTTAAGGTCCTGAATTCGGGCTTCATGCCTCTTGGGAAATCTTACTCCATTCCCTCCTAGTTAAAGAAATGATCTCCCCAATTCTCCAGCACATACGATGCTCTAATGTTCAGGCCCAGCAAGGACAACAGAGACAACTCTAAAGCAAAATGTTTAAAGCAAAGGGAATTTAATACAGAGAGCTACGTGGATGATGGAAGAACTGAGAGACCAACCAGGACATGGTGGTGTAAGAAGGGGACACCGCTCCACTCCTGGGCAGGCGGGACACCTGCCTCACATGTAAGGGCCTGTGGACACTGGAGCATAAGAAGCCTCTGGACGGAGCTAGAGGCATAGAGAAGATGTGGCCCCAAACAGTGGAGGAGAGGGAGCTCAGCCCTGGCCTCACCCTTCTTCCTATCGCCTGCTCTCTGGCCAGGACCCTCACTGAATTAGACCAGCCAGAAGCCAGTTGACCCCAGATCTGGGAGATCACCGTCCAACGTTCTGGCCCTATAGTTAGCAGAATAAGGGCAAGGCACAGATCTGAGGCAAACAATCACAGGACCACACAAGCCCTGACCACATTCTCTGTAATGAGCCCTTATTCTCATGCCTGTCCCACTAGACTGTAAGCTGCTTCAGGGCAGTGTCTCTACATCCTGCACTCTGAGTAGAAAAACTTCCACAGAGTGAGTGTTCCCTGAATGTATATGAATTTGGCTCAACTTGTTGAGGCATCTCTGAATTCTTTCCAGGAAATATTTGTTCTGTTTTCCTTTCTGGATGCTTAGGATAGGGCTGCAAAATACAGGAGGCCCAGTTAAACTTGAATTCCAGATAAAGGAATAATTTTGTAGTATGTCACAACTATTGCAAAGGACTGACTTATATCTTCAAAAAATTACTTGTTTGTCTGAAATTCAAGTTTAACTGGGTTCTTGTGTTTTTATTTGCCAAATCTTATTCTCCTTGAAAACATCTTCAGGGTTTCTCTATGTTATCTATCAATTTTCAAAAGAAATACTTCCTTGTAAGTAATCCTTGCCTATTAAAAAAATGTACTCTTTCTTCTTTCACCTTGATTCTTACTTTCATTTCTTTCAAACTCTTTGTGAAGTTCCAAACTCTAAGAAAAAACCAATATTCCATCTCACAGCCCCACAGGCACTGTATTACAGGTAAATCGAACTGTGCTTATGGCTAACCTCTCTACTTTAGCTTGTAACTCACTACATTTTTTTTAAAAAAACAAATCCCTTTTCTTCCTCCAGTTTTTCCAAATTATTGTTGATATAAACTTCAGCCCATTTGAATGGTACTATGTACACCATCTCCAAGCAAAGACCCATGTGTGTGTGCACACAGGGGAATTCATGTGCACGCACACACACACGCACGCACGCACACACACACGCACACGCACACGCACACGCACACACACACACACACACACACACACACCACTGTTTTCTGGTAGGGATCATGGCATTTCAAGGTATCTAGTGCCATGAACATATCTGTGCTGGATACTAAAATGTTCCCGAAAGGGCCACGATGTAGATTATAGCACCTGATTTTCTTGCAGGAAAAGGCACAGCTTAGATACATAATATTGTAGATCTTTTACTTGAAACCAACTTCTGGGTCCCCCACAGGGAAACAGACCTATTTAATAGTCAAAAAGAGGAAAAGGTGGATCAATATTTTTACCTTTCTGTGTATGCCAGAACATTTCTTAATGTCTTTCTTCTTTTCTTGGGGTTTTCTTTGTCACTAACTTTGGCTTGTAAGTAAACACTACCTCTACTTTTCATTACAGCGAATATATATTCATTACAGCGAATACAGTACTCATAACTTAAACTCACACAGTTTTGAATGCTTTCCATCCCCAACGTGTTTTGTTTTGTTTTGTTTCCTAACACGTGCCGTGCCCCTACCTGCTCTGCTCTGGTGCCGAAACAGCTAAACATAGTAGTAGAGGAAACGGTGCTTCATTATTATGCTGTAGAGCAGGGTTTCTCAACCTTGTTACTGTTGACATTTTGGACTGGATGATTATTTGTTGTGGAGACTGTCCTGTGCACATAGGATGTTTGGCAGTATCCTTAGCCTCCACCCACTACTAATAGCACTCCCCTCAACTATAACAACCAAAATATTACTGTGTCCTCCAGGGGAGCAAAATTGCACCCAGTGAAGAATCACTGCTGTAGAGAGAAAAAAATAGGGAACCAATGTCTGAGGTGCATCTGTATGTGCCCAGCATTTTACCTACATTTTCTAATTCTATTCTTCCCAACAACATTCTAAGATAAACAGTAATATCCCTGTTTTATAGATGGAGAAGTTGATATTCAGAGCAAGGCAATAATATGCTATGGGCTCACCACTCAAAACAGGCTGAGTCTCACTCTAAACCCTCTCTTCTCTCTAGTCTCTATTACCTAGAGGGTTTGCCTACTATCTCATGAGAGCTTCCCGCCATCTCAGTGATTCTAAACCCTCTATTCTTGCCGAGATACACTTAACAAGAGATACTCCCATAACCACCAGTAAATTTTGCTATAATGTTACACCTTTCTAGTCAAAAAAATATCCCATACCTAAAATGTTAGAGCAAATAATTATTACTGTAGTAACATGTTTCAAATAGAGAAAGTAAATTAATCCTAAACTAAATTTTAATAATCTGTAATTCAGAGAGGGTACATGCCCCATCTTAATCTCATTTTCCAAAGTCTTTGCTGATGAAAGACTCATCTTTAGTACTAAACCAAGTGAAGATCAGTATAGGAACTTTATCATCGAAACGTTTCCTAGAACACTGTTAAGGGATGTTTTGAAAATCTAAGACAGAGGCTTTCTATCTTCTACTCCTCACAAACTAAAGACTTTCTCAATCCAAGCAATTGACATAATGTGTTCAACAGAACACTAAATTGATCCATGGGATGTCAATCAGTATTTCTTTTTTAAAAAATGTCTTAGATAAGTGTTTTTGGGTCATGACTGAAAATAGTAATAGTGAGCATAGTTCATTTTTTTGTGTTGCATGTACATTTAAGAGGTATATTTACTCTATTATGTGTCCCAAACCAATTTTACCATGGATTCCTCCTGCCCATACTCTGAAGGAATTAATGCTTTGAAGAATATATTCTGGGAAAGATTGCTTTGTATTTTCTTTTCTATTTGTTCTGAACGAAGAGCTCTCTAGAGCAATCTGTCACTAATTTTTCCAGCTATTTTTATGATAATTTTATGTACTTATTCTGTTTTATCAAGTATTTTAAATAATAGAACATAAGTCATTTTGGCCTTGCTATGATCTGTGGAACCTTTGAAAAATCAGATGTAAGATGCAGTTTACCCTTTTCAGACAAACAGGGTACATAATGTTCAAACTCCAGTACTAAGCAAAAATGCTTACTGTCATCTTTCCCATTTTTAGTTGACAATTTCACCAGCAGAAACCCCACCCCTGCATGCCCGCAAGATGTAGGGAGATAGAATATCAGTCAAAACTCATCTTTGGTCAGAGCAGATAAGCTATCAAATACATATTGCCTAGTGAAAAGATGTGGAGATTAATTTTTCAAATGGCTTAATATGCATTGCCACTTACATTCCATCTTCACTGATATGAATGATAAGAGCTTAGGAAGACATGCACACAGAATTTATACCTCAGCACAGACATTTCTATTTGAAAAGGGTGCTAAAAGGATAACCACATTTCAGCTGCTCAGGCAGTTAGTATTAGCCAGCATGAACAAGAACCACATCAAGCCAGCAAGTCTTACGTCCCTGTGAACACGGAGCTTCATGTTTAGAGCGATCTGTACCTTGTGGTGAGCTGGCGTCACTCACCTAGGCCTATGGATCCTCCTCCCTGGTTGAGGCCGGGTGCAGAAGGTGATAAATATTATTACTGAATTCCAGAAAAAGACTCTTCTAATATAATATAATAGAAACTCAGTTTTTTGTGTCCCTACATCTATAAATCTTTATTATTTCATCTTAAAACTATGGGTGGCTGGGTTTTCACCCAGTTTGGAGGGGGTTGTCTGCTTGGAATATGAACTATGTGGCATATGCGGAGAAAAAAAGAGTTCTGTAGAAAGTAATCTCACCAGGTGACCTAAGCATGAGTTCCTAAATGGGCAGGTCATGGTGGTTTGTCATGGCCCAGGTATATAACACTTTTAGGAAAAGGTTTATCTTTGTCTTAAGCAAGGCCTGTCCATTGTTTTTGTGCATTAAGGTTAATATACCTTTGAAATAAGGGTAAGCACACTCGAGTCGTATAATCTTATTAACTAACCAGTTATTCAATCACCACCTTGCTTTCTCCCATGCTCAAGTATCTTTCTTACATTCCCTCCTTAATTTCAAATGCATAAAAGAAACTGAGAAACCGTCATTCTCTGGAGCATCTGAGATCTTGCTTCCCGGCAACTGTCTTCAGTTTTGGCTCAAATAAACTCATAAAAACTCTCTCTACAGGTTTTGGATGTTTCTTACATCGACACATGTCAGGGGGGCAATTTATTTAATGAGAGAGAATTATTTGCTTGAGTAAATTGTTACTTGAATTATTGCTTGAGTCGTTAATAGCATTACTACTAGTACATCATCAATGTTACTACTACAGAAAGCAATAATAAACATCAGCTGATTTTTTCCCGTTTGTCAGGTACACTGTACTGTGTTCATTATAAATGTTTACTCTTTAATCCTCCCACGGCTGTGATGATTTACTATGTGGGCCCTACTATTTCGATGGTGGGCCTGAGGCATAGAGCAATTGATTATTGCCCAAAGTTAATTCCATTAAGTGTCTGAGATAGGGTGTGAACCAGGCAGCACAACTTTAGAGCCACACTCTTAACTATGACTTGATCCCAGTAATAAGCAATGTGACATTATTTGTAAATTTAGTGGCCAGAGTAGAATGGGTAGAATGGCTTCATGTTTCTAATAAGCAAACTTTTTAAAAGAAATTAAAAAGCCTTTCTGTAAGAAGAGTAAATACACACTAATACCAAAAAAAAGAGAGAGAGAGAGGTGATTTGATCAATAAAACCTAAGCTGATTTTGAAATAATGGTTAAGGATGGATGGGAAATCTGGGGAGCACATTTAGGAAAGGCAGTTGTCAGTTCTAGACCTTGCCTGTCACTGACTACCTGTTAGATAAGTCACTGTAGTACTCTGGCTGCCTACTAATAATAATATTAATAATAAAATTATTTATTCTATAAATATGTCCCTAATTGCTTTCCACAATGTCTTTGGATTTATACTCCTAGAGATAGAATAATATGGAAACAATTTCATCATTCAGTCATGATTTGTATTGCAATCCAAAAATTCAATTTATCTCACACACACACACACACACCCATAAAAACAAAACAAAACAAAAAAAACACCTCATTATACCTAACATAAATCTCAACTTCCATTGCAATTTTAAATTACTGGGAACTTTGATATGTCAACTCAATTTAATTCTTCATCCACTCAGCCTTCTCTTTCCTGTTACCTCACATCTGCTTTCCATTGTTGTTCCTTCTCATCAGTGATGAAGCAGGTCTCATTCCCTCAGCTATCAATCCTCCTCCTGGATTGATTCTTCCTTTACCACCCCATATCGTTTCTCTCTTCTCTCACTTGTCCAGACTTCCCCGAAGAATTGTCTACACTCACTGTCTCCATGTTCTAAGCCCTCTTTCATTCCTCAAACCTCCATGATCATGTGTTTCACCATTCCAATGAAGTCACTTTTTTCAAAGGTCATCAGTGGCTTTCTAACTGATATGCTCCATAGAATTTTTACCATTCTCACTCTCCTCATCTTTTCTGTATTAGGAGAGCATTTTTTCTTTCTGTTTTCCACGGCCTCTTCTACTCCACCATCTACAAATTACTGGAAGTCCTAAGAATGTGCACATTGTACATAGCCTCTGGCAAGGGTCCCTGAAATTTATATCCCAGCTCAACTCTCTACCTAAATGTCACATTTACTCTGCTTGAGTATCAATTATTTGCTACACACATGCAGTGGACATGTGCAAAACCTGCCTTTTTTTTCCTACATTTTCATTTAACTTTTCTCAGCTCGATCCCTCTAGCGAATAAAACCAGAAATTCAGTAGTCTCTGTTGTTGCCTGGCTATTACTTTCTTATATTTTATTCAACTAGTGCTAATGATTCTATTTCCATCATATTCCTCAAAGCTTTATCTTCCTTACCTTTTTAATTTCCATTGCCTTAGTTTAAGTCATCATCATTTTTCTCTTAGACCATAAGTTGTTTTGTTTGCCGCCAGGCAAGCTCCTTTTCCTCCTCGTTAGAGCTTCTAGAATCATCTGTAAGTCTGGAGAAGCAGAGATGGGGCTAGACGCTCCTGGGTTTTCATGGCATGTTACAGGCTTTCTTTAGAAGGTGATACGTTCGAAGGAAAATTTTCAAGCATAAGAAAGAGTAAAATGACCTCGATTGCCTTTTACCCTCACCACTCGATTCCTCACACAACAGAAAATATACAATGATGTTTTCATCTTCATGTCCATGCTGGTTATTCTATTTTTTGCCCCTCCAGTTTCGTGTTTCGCCCTTCTCTTGATTCAGAAGTACAAGGTTCCCACACCCTTTGACTTTGTTTGGGTTTTTTTCGATGGGAAACACTAGGCCATCAGAGAGCTGGAAGACGGAGAGGTCAGGGTACCTACTTCATGGCTTCTTCCCTACCAGAGCATGGGTTGGCAATGCCCTGTTTCTCTAATGAAGGTTATATTCCTCTTTGGAGCCATGGCTACAGACTTTGCTCAGTTTAAGTAATTGCTTTTTCCTCTTGTCCCTTTTAAACTTAAAGGTGTTAACAGCTTCCAGCTTTACTCAACCTGAGGCTGCTTCATCATTCTTTGTTGACTTTTCTTAACCTATATTTAGGTTCACAAATAGTCCCTTCAGTCGAGTCCTTTTGATTGTCCCTAATGAATGTGCTACCTGCTGAGACCTTGACCTATAGAATGCTTTGACTAAAACATGTTTCCCACCTCCCTATTTCCCACTCTCTTTATATGACTAACTCATATTCATCCTTTGAGATTCATCTTAACCTGAAAAACCAGAAAAAGAATATCTGGAAGGAAACATCTTCATAATATATGTCAAATGTACCCTGATATCGCTACAATTGCCCTTATCGCTCATTATTTTAAAGATTTATTTCCTTCACTGGAAGGTGAAATTCTTTAAGCTATATATAGGTGATATTTGTTTTGTATACTCTGTTTCTAATTCACTGTCTCATACATAGCAAATTCTGACTGAATAAATAAAATGAATTATTGAAAACTGTTTTGATCAGATTCTCAGGTTGCAATGACCTCCACTGATATTGTCCTCTTGTCATATAATACCTTCTGCAGATTTATCTCAGGTCTCATTAACTGGGCTTCTCTGGCAAATCCTTTGTGATAATGGGCATTCATCTTTAAAACTTAAACTATCACTGGAACATTGAGAGGATATTAATCATTTCTATATTGGCGTGCATTCATTTAATAAAAATCTCTCTGTTAAATATTAACTTATATCTACTACACTGATAGAATAAGAAACTCAATTGGTGTTAGGAAATAATTATTTGGTACCATTAAGCACTTTGAAGTCTGGGTGGGGCACAGTAGGGTATTACACTGATGGTTCAACAGTCAACAATGAACCCATATTTCTGAGCATTGGCATAGAAAATCATAAGAAACTGAGCAAAGGAACTAAACTTTGAGAACCCTGACAGACTATTTAATCTTTATCTATTATAAAATATTGCAGATTTGATCTAGGACAAAACAGACAACTTATTTTTTTCCTCCTTCTCCACTTGAAATTTTTTCTGCCTTTTTGCCTTTTTGCTTTATTTACTGGTAGTTAATGAAGTGTGAACTCTTTGTTCTTTCTATTACAAAAACAGTTTTAAAAACCCAATCCTGCACTGCCCGTAGTTTTACTTCTTAGGGGACAGATGAAAATGACACAATCCTCCTGTCCACTTCCCCAAACAATCAGGTTTCTTGTTTTAATGTCAATGTACCTTTGAGATTTGTGTAGTGCATGATTCTTCTTTTGGCCTGGGTAGTGAGATGCAGCCAACTAACTCAATTTAATAAATATGAACCAAGTATATCACAGGATAAGTAATGTGGGTTCAAAGAGAAGCTGCCAATGTCTACGGTCAACTGACCTTTTGATGCTTCATGACAGGATCATAGCATATACTTAATACAGGTTCAGTGTGCTTAATTGGCTTCATTAGAGGAAGAAGCAAAGTAGAAAGAGAAAATGACTCAAGTATCCAGACTCAACTTAAGGATCTGCAGGAGAGGCAATTCACTTGCCAGAGAAACAAATATTCTCAGCGTCCTTAGGATCTAAGGATGCATTCATTAAAACAAATATTCTCAGCATCCTTAGGATCCAAGGATGCATTCATTAAAACTAATCTCCACAGGAAATTCTGTGGAGATTTGAGGGATGCAAACCAGGGTTGGATAATTTTCCAGCCTTAAGTAAAAGCATTGCACTTTATGAGCCATTTTGTAAAACTTCTGTGGAACCTTCCTATTTTGTCATGGAAGAGTATGTGTGCATTTTACAAGATGGAATTTTTTCCATGTAGGTTTGGAATTCATAGCTAGACTATAATAAAGAATATACAATGATTCAAGTCAGCTAGACTATGTTATTGTGATATTTGAGTTTGGTCATAGAAAGCTCTGAGAATCTCTGCCAATTAAGTCTTCCTTTTTTGTCCCTTCAAATCTAAAGGTGGTAACAGCTTTCTTTTTTGGGGAGTGGGGAGCTTGGAGGGAATGGGTAGATTATTGCCTAATAATGTATAAAGGAGGAAGAACTATGATTTCTAATAGAACCACCAAAACAGCTTTCAGAAAAGATAGCATATTTTTCCCTCCTGTGCAGACATTTGAACTTGCTGAGGAGCCCAACTGTTTAGCCAGTGTGGAGGCTGAAATAGCCACAGCTTCAAATGACAATGAAGTCACAATTGGGAAGGGCATTAAAAGGGAACCACTTGAAGCAAGTGGCAAAGGGAAATCAATCAGCATTGTTATTTTTTGCTTCTCCTGGAGAGCGAGCAAGGCCATGCATGAAGACAGTGGCAAAAATTTGCCTTTGAAAAATCTCACTATAATTATCTGTCTAATGGCATAGTGTAACTCCCATTCAAGGAAAGGGCAACATCACCTCTGGGTGTCAGGGCCTACATTTCACGATGACTATTAATCACTCTAATGGCTGTAATACCATCGTGCATCTGTCTAGTGCTTTGGCTTTTAAACAGCACTTTCACAGACATTGCATCATGGAGAAGGAGTATGGCAGAGTAGAAGAAGCACGCGACGGCTTCCGTTTCAATTCCAACTCTGCTGTGTAAGCCTAGGTAACTCTAAGCAAATCTCCTTGGATGGAAAATGAAAATGATGATGATTTTGATCTTAAAGGGTTGTTGTGAAGGTTGTAGATAATATCCATAAGTACCAGTAACATGCTAGGTATGCAGGAAAAAATGATCATTATTATTACTAGTATTGTCAGATCCTCAAAGGTAACTCTAAAGTTAGATATGGCATGTAAAAAATATTCAAAAGTAAAAATGAGGAAACTGGCTTCAATAGGATAATTACTTGCCTAAGATAACACATCTTGTTAATAAAAATATCAGAATTGCAATACAGGACTTTCAAGTCCTAGTCCTGATGCCTTAGAAAACCAATATCATAAATACCCTTTCCTACTGGGAGAATATCAACAATAAGAACATTTGTTATGAAAGAATGAAGATATAGAAAGCCTTTCATCCACCTTTCATTTTTTGAATATATATTTTATACGTAACTAGAATTAACAAGCAATACTGCATATTCCAAAACAGGTCCAATTTCCATGTATTAGCACACCATTTATTTCAATAATGACCTGAGAAAAATAAGTTTTCTATATCTGTTTAAATCACTCTGACGCAAAACAGAATAGGGAGGTGCATTGAGTTTAAGCCCTTTGATTTATCTGGGAGAAATCTTATTTGTCTAGAAAAATTATCTAATTACTCTCCTTCCTAGTCACAGAATATTGTGCCAAATGAAGCTATAGAGTATGCCCTAGAAGTATGGACTATCTTGGGAAGCCAAGTGCCATACATTGTATTTCCCTTCGGTTAAATAACATTTATTTGGTCTCTAATGATATTAGGAAATTGCATAAAACTGACATTATATAGTCAAGAGAGTGGAGTGAGGGGTTGGGAGGAAGCTACTGATGATCTTGTTAAATTATTGATTTACGAAGTTCACGGATAGCAAATATTTATTTTGTTACCAGATAGATCTGCAGGTCTTATTCAATGAAAAATCTTTTTAAGCAACAGGATTGATGCTTTAAGTTGGGAAACAGTACATCAATAAAGGTCAGTGTGACAATATGATTTATTCAAATGCAGTGCTAACTGCAAGCGGTTTTTACATTCCAGAATAAATGGCAGATACTTTTTATTTGTGTTTAGGTTCCCCACAGAAACCTTGTTTGAAATATTTCATTATTTATCATTGCTTTCTAAAGATAAAAAGAACCAATTTATTTACCTTTCATGATCATTTCTAACTGGTAAAAGAAGGTAGGGATCTACAGCAAAAATCAATTGATTAATAAAATAGTTAATTGACTAAGTGTTTGTTCTGATGAGCCAAAAGCACAGACAGTACACAACCAAAGTAAGGGCGCTTAATTAAAACGGGTCCTGGCTGTACTTAATGAAATTCTGCCACGTAGATAGAAATTAATGCTGGAAAGACATCTGCATTTATTATTATAGTGCAGAGTGGAAGCAAATTAAAAGCAGCCCAATTAGGCCTTTGTCTTAATGTACTCCATATAGCAGCACTTGTGGCTAGCACAGCAATTACAAGAAATTCTAAAAATCATTGTTTCTCAAAATATAAGAACCCATTAAGTATATATTTCGCATTCTAATATGGTGTATGAAATACAAACTAGGACAAATTAAAAGCTAAGAATACTTTAAAAATTTTTTTATAAATCATGTTTCTCTTATAGATAGATGGAGATGAAGTATTAGACATGGTGTGGTGAAACTTACATGTATAAAAGATTTTGCAAATGTACTGCTTTTTCCAAAATTTGGGAGAACATCTACAGATGACAACTAAACTTGCCTACTCATAAATTATTAGTCATATCATAGAATTATGAGTGATTTTTCTCTAAGAACATAAAAGCTCTAAATTATCTTCTGTTTTATGTCTGTGATTTTTTAATTTTTTTAATCAATTTTATTAAGGTAAAATTTACATATGATAAGATTCACCAATTACAATATGCAAGTCAATGAATTTTTAAACAACGTTAGTGAGGTACGTACCTCTTATTTTCCTTATTCTTTTTTGCCCACCCCACACTCCTCTCCCCTCAGGCAATCATCAGTGTGTTCTTTATACCTATGAATCTATTTGTTTTGTTTTGTTTGTTTGTTTTGATTTCTAAATTCCATGTATAAATGAAATTTTATTTGTCTTTCTCTCTCTGACTTATTTCACTTAGCATAATACCCTCTAGGTCCATCCATATTATCACAAATAGCAAGATGTCATTCTTTTTTATGGCTAATATTCTATTTTATATATGTACCACATCTTCTTTATCCATTATAGTATCTCCTTTATTTATTCATCTATCAATGAATACATAGGTTGCTTTCATAACTTGTCTATTCTAAAATAATGCTGCAATGAACATATGGGTACATTTATCTTTCCAAATTAGTGTTTTCATTTTCTTTGAATAAATATCCCAAAGTGGAACTGCTAGATCATAAGGTAGTTCTATTTTTAATTTTTTGAGGAACTTCCATACTGATTCCCATAGTGGCTGTACCAATTTACATCCTCACCAACAGTACTCCAGGATTTCCTTTTCTCCACACTCTTGCCAACACTTGTTATTTATTGTCTTTTGATAATAGTCATTCTGACAGTTGTGAGGTGACAGACATCTCCTTGTGGTTTTGATTTGCATTTCCCTGATGATTAGTGATGTTGAGCATCTTTTCACATGCCCTTTGGCCATCTTATGTCTTCTTTGAAAAAGTGTTCTCTGTCCATTTTTTAATTGGATTTTTTTTTTTTTTGCTATTGAGTTCTTTATATATTTTGGATATTAACCCCTTTTTGAATATGTCATTTGCAAATATCTCATTTAGTAGGTTGCCTTTTCATTTTGTTGATGGTTTCTTTCACTGTGTAAATCTTTTTAGTTTGATGTAGTTCCATTTGTTTATTTTTGCTTTGTTACTTTTGCCTGTGGAGAGAGATCAAAAACAAACAAACAAACAAACAAACATTGCTATGACCAATGTCAAAGAGTTTACTGTTTATGTTTTCTTCTAGGAGTTTTACAGTTTCTGGTTTTACATTTAAGTCTTTAATACATTTCGAGTTTACTTTTGTATTTGGTATAAGAAAGTGGTCCGGTCTCATTCTTTCGCATGTAGCTGTCCAGTTTCTAAATGCCACTTATTGAAGAGACCATCTTTTCCTCATTGTATATGCTTGCCTCCTTGGTTGTAGATTAATTGACCATATAAGTGTGGGTTTATTTCTGGGCTCTCTATTCTGTTACATTGATCTGTATGTCTGTTTTGTGCCAGTGCCGTAATGTTTTGATTACTATATCTCTGTAGTATAGTTTGAAATCAGGGAGCAAGATACCCCTAGCTTTGTTATTCTTTTCAAGATTGCTTTGGCTATTTGGGGTCTTCTGTGGTTCTATACAAATTTTAGGATTATTTTTTCCAGTCCTGTGAAAAATGCCATTGGTATTTTGACAGGATTTTGCATTACATCTGTAGATTGCTTTAGGTAGTATGGACATTTTGACAATATTTTTTTCTGACAATATTATTCTTATAATCCATGAACGCTGTATATCTTTCCATTTATTTATGTTATCTTCTATTTATTTCATCAATGTCCTCTAGTTTTCAGAGTATAGCTCTTTTACCTCGGTTAAATTTGCTCATAGGTGTTTTATTCTTCTGATGTGATTATAAATTATATTGTTTTCTTAATTTCTTTCTGATAGTTTATTAGTGTATAGGAATGCAACTGATTTCTGTATGTTAATATTGTTTCCTGCATCTTTACTAAATTCATTTATTAGTCCTAATATATTTTTTGGTGGAGTATTTAGGGTTTTCTATATAGAGTATCATGTCATCTGCAAATAGTGACAGTTTTACGTCTTTCTTTCCAATTTGGATGGCTTTTATTTTTCTTGTCTGATTGTTGTGGCTAGGGTGGCTAGAACTTCCAAAACTATGTTGAATAAAAGTAGAGAGAAAGGGTATCCTTGTCTTTTTCCTGATTTTAAAAGAAAAGCTCTCAGCTTTTTACCATTGAGTATGACGTTAGCTGTGGGTTTGTCATATATGGTCTTTATTATGTTGAAATATGTTCCTTTTATACCCACTTTATTGACCGTTTTATCATAAATGGACATTAGATTTTGTCAAATGCTTCTGCATCTGCTGAGGTAATCATGATTTTTTCTTTCATTTTGTTAATGTGATGTATCATATTAATTGATTTGCATATATAAAAACATGCTTGCATCTCTGGAATAAATCCCACTTGATCACGGTCTATGATCTTTTTACTATATTGTTGAATTTCATTTGCTAATATTTTGTTGATAATTTTGCATCTATGTTTATCAGGGATATTGGCCTCTAATTTCCTTTTTTGTGAGTGTGATGTCATTGTTTGGTTTTGGTATCAGCGTACCAGAGAAAGTTCCAACAGATCCCTGCTCCTCCAGCACACACCCCAAAATGAGTCAGTATATATGCTTCACACATGACTCAGGCACATTTTAAACCGCTATCTCTGTGTTGGGACTCAGAATGAGTGAGTTTGTGAGTGAGCCCTTTTAGAGTGGAAACTGGGTTTCGCAAAGCCCCTAGGCTATCCCCAGACGTAAGTCTCACGGATCCTCAGAACCAGATGTTATCACAGGTTTTAAGCAACTTGATTATCATGTGCCTTGGCGTAGTGGTCTGCATGTTTCTGAGATTCTTGGTACTATAGCTGTAGAATTTTTATCAAATTAGAAAACAAAAGCATGGCCTTTTCTTTCACAAGTCCTAATCTGCTATTACCCCCATCCACTTCGTTCAGACACCGTAATCTTCATCTCTACATGTTTTATTGGGGTTTTTATATCTTTCGTGTTTTTACTTAATACGTTAAATCTTTCTTCTAGTTTCTTGAACATGTGCAATGCAGTTTACTATTCTAATGCCTTTGTCTACTAATTATGTCTTGTCTACCACTAATTATGGATAGAATTTTTCTTTTTCCTTTTTTTTTTTTTTCTTTTGTGGTTTTTTTTAATTGGCTGCCTACTATTTGATCACGGTCTATGATCTTTTTACTATATTGTTGAATTTCATTTGCTAATATTTTGTTGATAATTTTGCATCTATGTTTATCAGGGATATTGGCCTCTAATTTCCTTTTTTGTGAGTGTGATGTCATTGTTTGGTTTTGGTATCAGCGTACCAGAGAAAGTTCCAACAGATCCCTGCTCCTCCAGCACACACCCCAAAATGAGTCAGTATATATGCTTCACACATGACTCAGGCACATTTTAAACCGCTATCTCTGTGTTGGGACTCAGAATGAGTGAGTTTGTGAGTGAGCCCTTTTAGAGTGGAAACTGGGTTTCGCAAAGCCCCTAGGCTATCCCCAGACGTAAGTCTCACGGATCCTCAGAACCAGATGTTATCACAGGTTTTAAGCAACTTGATTATCATGTGCCTTGGCGTAGTGGTCTGCATGTTTCTGAGATTCTTGGTACTATAGCTGTAGAATTTTTATCAAATTAGAAAACAAAAGCATGGCCTTTTCTTTCACAAGTCCTAATCTGCTATTACCCCCATCCACTTCGTTCAGACACCGTAATCTTCATCTCTACATGTTTTATTGGGGTTTTTATATCTTTCGTGTTTTTACTTAATACGTTAAATCTTTCTTCTAGTTTCTTGAACATGTGCAATGCAGTTTACTATTCTAATGCCTTTGTCTACTAATTATGTCTTGTCTACCACTAATTATGGATAGAATTTTTCTTTTTCCTTTTTTTTTTGCATATCTGGTAATTTTTAATTGGCTGCCAACTATTGTAAATTTTACTTTGTCAGTGGCTAAATATTTTTGTATTTTTATAAAAATACTAAAGCTTTTTTTCAGAGACATAGTTAAACTACTTGTAAACAATCTGGTATTTGGGGGCCTTGTTCCACTACATCAATTATTTCATGCTAATAAAAATAGATGAATAAGTAGCATATATAAGTTAGAAGCCAAAACAAGTTTCATGTGCTCCAGAGGCTGAAGATAACCCTATAATGCCTTAGGGTCTTACAACCTAAGTAAAATTTTAGGGATTCAGTGGTCAGTATCATGCTGGAATATTCCCTCCAATATAAAGGATAAACGATTATATCTTATACCTTAATCCACAAAGAAGAAAGTACAACACCTGGTGAGCCTCTTTGAGTTCTGGAGACAACATATCCATTATTTGGCAGTTCTACTCTTATCCATATACCAATGTCACAAAAGGCTATTATCTTTGAATGAGAACCAGGGCATGAAAGGTGTGCACAGAAGACCCAGGCTACAGTTCCAATAACTCTGCCCATTGGGATACTTGAGCCAGGAGAACATTTGGTTTTAGAAGTATTAGTAGTGAAAAAGATACTGCATATAGTTCATGACAAATCTCAAAGTGAAAATCACAATGAAGATCCCTAAGTTTCTAGAGTAGGTCCATGCCATGTTTGAAGCAAAGAATTACTTCTGTGGTGAGGAAGAGGGGAACCTGGAAGAGAAAAGGTGCTTGATGATGGTTTAACACTGTCCATACAGCCAGAACTGTTTGTTCATCATGATCTGGATTCTGTCAGACACACAAAGCACTAAGAAAAAACAGGCTAAGCAACAATAAATTGTGATACGGAAATGATACATTCAGGATTGAGTACAGAGGGCAAAGATGAGCTAGCCATCTGGCCACCTAGGCCTCTTAGGATTGTACCAGTGCTTCCACTCCTGGCCAATAGCCATGTGGGGTTTCCATTAAGACCTTATAATTAGTGAAGTTTAAATGTGAGATAAAATAGGGTAACTATTAATGGCAATCAAGTTGTAAAATGTTTTTGAAAGATACACAACAAATTTGATTTTAACTTGCAAAGAAGTCTATGAAAATAATTTAATCAATGCTCCCATTAGATTAATATAACTTTTGATACAGATCTCAATGGAAAGAGAGAGGTTCTAACATCCCACACTGATGGTGAAGCACCGATTATGTGACAGAAGCTACACTAGGCAATTGGTATCTCTTATCATACTGGATCAGTAAAACAAATCCTAAGAGGCAATTACCATTACCATTCATTTAAAGATGAAAAAGTGGGTGTTCAGAGAAAATAAGCAACTCATCAAAATATATACAGAATGTTGTTAAGTTGGGAAGAAAACAGTATATGCCTTTAAAATAAATTTTTCCCATAGACCATTCTAGTTAATAATGCAAGAACTGTTAAAATATAGTGTGACTCAGTAGTTGACCTTGAGACAATAATTACATATAGATATAACTAATGAGGAATATAAATAAATTACACATTAACACACAAACATATACATGCACTTACACAGTTTAATTGGGGAACAGATATTTCATTACATTCTAAAGCTTTCCCATTGCTGTTTCCCAGTCTCCATTCCCCTCCTCCAAACATCCTAACGGATTATTAATTATTTTAGAATAAACATCATGGCTTCTTTATTTGTGTATTTCCTATAGAACTGATAGCTCTGTCATGTGTGTTTGTTTAATGCATGTTTTAGAGCAAAACTAAAGATTCCATAAAATAAAATAATCATATCTACATTGTATTTTACATATCTATCATTGCTTTCTAAAATTGAGAACTTCTAGGGGGTCAAATATGTGGTGACAGAAAGAAATCTAACTATGAGAATTGAACACACAGTATAAATATATTTATGCCTTACTGTTAAAGTGTACAGATGAAACATTGGATTTTGGTACCAATGTCACCATAAAAAATAAATAGATAGATAGATAGATAGATAGATAGATAGATAAATAAATAACTATTTTTTTAAAGATTGAGAACTTCTCATTAACTATTTCAAATAATTTTCATGCTTTATGATGCTGGAGAACTTAAACTTAATTGCTTTGTACAAGATCACATAACCAGATTTTGGCAAAACTTATTCTGTAAACGAATACTAGTAAGAACCTTCTATGTAAGAAGGACTGGGATTATAACGAAGGTCTTCCATTACCTAATTCAGTATTCTCCAAAATATCTAGAAACTAGGTTTCAATTGTTCTTACTGTAATATAAACTCCATGAGAGGAGAGATTTTGTTCGGTTCACTCCTGTATCACCAGCAAATTGAGAAATTCCTTGCATCTGAATATTTGATGAATATTTGAAGAAAAAGTTAATGAACCATAAATTTTCAGACTTGTAAACATCTTTTGATGATATATGAGATACTTAAGAATCTTATCTGTTCATCTTTGGGAATGTCGGTGATTACTGTACAATTCAAAAATTGTAGAATTCTGATCAAGCGTTTCCCTTTCTCATAAAAGTGGTATGTATATGGGATGAAGCATTTCAGCTATGTGTGCTTTGTAATTGCATTCAATATAAGCAAGAATTTATTCCTTCTTTTTCAAAAAAAACATTCATGTTTGGGGTGAATTTTTTGTGTTTTCTTCCCTTGTTTGGGCACAGAGCAAACACAGCCAGAATCTATAATTGGCCATGCCATCACTGAGCCCTCACTCACCGTATGGAACACCAGCTTTATAAAAGCAGGTTTGCTTTTCATGTTCACAGTAGTGTGTTGAGTTTTCTAAAATGAGGCTCTTGCAAGCCATTTTCAATGAGAAATAATAAAAGGCTAGTGGGAACCAGGTTTGCATTGCTTCTTTTTAAGGCTTTTTACAAAGGTATACTTGGGAATGCTATTTTTCAAAATCCTGTCCTGACAAGTTAAGTACTAGCAGTTCTTTGTTGAAAGAAAGATCTTTCATCTTTTTTTTTTTTTTTCCTTTTTCTATTTAGGAAAGTTTCTTTCCTCTGAGATAGCTTCCTTTGGTCTGTAATATGCCTATTGTATGGCAAGCAGAAATGCACATATTCACTCCCCACCACCACCCTTTATTCTGAACATAGGAAAATTGTTAGCTATACATACTTGAGTCTGAGGACGAGCCTCATTCTTCATGTTTCAGTTATACTTATTCATCACTCACAAACATTGCCTGAATGCCTAGCATGTGCAAAGGGGCTACACGGGAGACTACAAAGATGAATCGACCCTTACAATTAAGGCCTGTGTACAGTGGAAATAACTTTTTCTGGCTGCCCACCATTCCAAACACTGAGCGGACACCTGACATTATACAATTTAATATTCAAAACCCCCCCATAAATTAGGCATTAAGATTCTTATTCTTAAAAAGAGAGAAGTGAGACTTGGTTAAATAGCTTTCCAAAAGTCACATAGGTAGAAGATCTATAGTATGATTTCAAACTGATCTTTGTCCCTATAATCCTCATGCTCATTCTACTCTAACAGATTATTCAAACTTGAGAACTTCAAAAAGGTGTACACACACACCACATATATACAGCTTCTCTGTATCACTGCATCGCATGCCACAGTAAAAATACAAAGAGACTTTACAAATCAAATTCATTACATAAAATAAATATATGAATAAATTATAAAATAAATAATTTAAATAATAGATTGATTTTAACTTATAAATAGATTGTGCCTTTATAAATCACTAATATAAAATATTTTTAATTAATCCTGATCATTAAATCCCTTGACTTTGGGGATGTATAAAGCTAATTTTAAAGGCCTGACTGGGCGAGATTTTAGATGCACTGATGAGGAAGAGCACATTGCCTAGAAATTATGTCCAAGTAACCTCCAGGCCCCAGACTCCTGATCTGTAAAATGAAGAAGCACGTTCTATCAGTGGTTTTCAAAGTAAGTACCTCAGAGTACCTCTATAGAAATTAAGTACTTTCTATAGAGGCTCCTAAGGGACCCAGGAGGAAACAAATGACACAGTATTCTGAATCTTCCCAGCTTCATCCACCCATCTACACACACACTTCCAAACAGAACAGCTGCACTTTCATCAGTTTGATATATTGGATTTCTGCTCAATATTCTACTATCTAACAATGCATTTTTAAAATCAAGTTTGATAGACACTTGACTCTAAGTTTTAGAGTCTCAGGCCTCTTCAGATTTGATGATTTTAAGGCCAATATAAGTAGTAAAACGTGTCCAGAACAGCAATCACAAATTCATATTCCTTCAGGGGCCAGGTGGGACCAATAAAATTACTTAAAAAAAAAAAAAAATTCATGCCCTACTTAAAACATTTTAAACTTTAGATTTTTTGTTTGTTTGTTTTTAACGATGTGCTGACAAACAAGTTTATATCTCTAAGCATGTGACTCTTAGTCTAGAAATCACTAGAATGAGAAACTCTGTCCAACAAGAACTCTGAGTTAATATGTGAAAGGACACAGCATGGACTGTGTCCATGCTGACCATCTAGATTTGATGGCATCATTATTATTTCATTCAAGAAGAACTCAATGACGACTTTAAATGCAACTATGGTTTGTGAACCCTGTGCCCAAATGTCTGCATTGGGGGAAAATGAGAAAAGAGATCAACCACAAACACATGGGAAATTTATTACCCTTCATTTGCCTTCAATTTTCTCATATAGAAAATTCACTCTAAGGATACCCAGGTCTACCATTATCATTCTCCAGCCTGTGGGGTCTCTCTTCCAGTTGTAATCCTAGGTGGGTAATTTTCAAATTATCGGTCATAGAGTGTCCACACTGTTTTTGCTAAAGATGAAGTGCATGCACGTCACACACACACACAGAAGCATGAGGTGGATATTTTTTTTTTTGTTCATTGTTCAATGCATCAAAAGAAGCCTCGCCTGCCAGCCACTTCTCTATAAATGCACTAGTCTCAGAGCAGGGTCAAGAAGAGCCTTCTTCCTCTGGCTCCCAGCATTAGCTGTCTTATGTTTGACACCTCGTGCTGAGAGGCTTTACTTGGCTGCAAGCGCTGCACTAACTCAGCTAAGTCTGATGAGCCACTTGGAAGAACCAAGTTGAGGCTGTCTTGAAACTGCAGCAAGAGCCAGAGGGTCAGTGTAGTCAGTTTGTAAAAAATCAACCTGACTAATGAAGGGGCCAGAAAAGTCCAACTCACCAGCGTAAGGCTGTCTTTTGATCTTGCAGGGAAAAGAATTAATGGTTTTATTTTATAATAAATGTGCTCAGTAACTCTGAATCTAATTTTTTTTTTTGTCCTTTCTATTTTATTCCACCTTGGAAGAGGAGAAGTGGGCACAGAGCACCAAAGGATGGGGAGGATTATACCAGCATAATAAAGGAGGACAGGCTTAGAGAAATAGGGAAGCTGTGAACAAGTTGTGGATACAGAAGAGTCAAAAACACATTTGAGAAGGGTCAGAAAATATGTCACTTACCACTGTGTAGTCCAAGAGCATAATGAGATTTATAACACAGGGTTATCATTAAATTAGATACTGTGAGTAAAGCGTTTCACTTTGTTCTTGGTTCATACTAAATGCTTAATAAATGTTGATTCTAATTTGTCAATAATATTCTTATCGGAAAGAAAAGCTTTGACAACACACAAACAAAATTAATGTTTGAGAAAACTTAATCCACATACAACCTGTAATACAGATACTATTACTATGTCAGATGACGAAACCAAAGTAGAGATAGATGAAATACCATACCCAAGATTATTCAATTGGTTAGTGAGTAGTCATGATCCAAACCGAGGCAACACGCTCCTGAAACCATGTTTTGGTCGCCAAGCTCTCCTGTCTCTCCAGATCTAAAATGGCTAGGAATGACAAGTTTAGAAATATCAATTTCATTCTTTCTTCAATGAGAAGCTACTTATGTTTTTTGAGGGAATTCAAATGGACAAACCATGCCAAGAGAAAAAGCACTGGAGAGCAGAGAGACTACAGAAAACAGACTCTTCTAGGAGATTACTGAAAGGCAAGAGACGGCACTGATCGAAGACAGTGATGAAATGGAAACAGAAGGAAGGAAAGAGATGTAACAACGAAAGCAACTATATGAGGTGTGGGAAACAAGAGAATCTCAAGATCTCTGAAGATTTGAGTTGGAGCAAAGTATATGGCACTTTTGCCCCTTCTCCTGCCAAAAAGAATTGGAGAAATAAGCAGGATTAAAGAGAATACATTTAGTTGAGGTGAAGTCTTAGAAGGGCATCATGTAATGAAATGAAAATACTCAATAAAAACTAACTCACTTTATTTTTTTAAAAAAGTGATTTGAGTATCAACACTTCTGTTCAACTGAGCATTGCAGCTACTGAAATAAGTCAAGAAAAGCAAAAAACATAAGGATTAGAAATGGTGAAATAAAACTGTCATTTTTCATCAACAACAAGACTAATTTATAGGCAAACTATTCAACTAAGTGAATGTAGCAAAGTATTTAGATTAGGAGGTCGATGTATAAAAATTATACAGCACCCAAAAAAATAAATTTGTATATCATTTATGATTACTTCAAAAACGTTAAATACCTAAAGATAAACCTAATAAAAGATGTGCAAGACTGCTACATTGAAAATAATAAACATTACTGAGAGATTTAAGCAAAGCAAAGAAATTGCAGATAGGTAATATTCATGGACTAGAAAATTCAATATTATTAAGATGTTAATTATTCCCCCTCCCAAAAATCTATAAATTGAAACCAACTCCAATCAAAATTCCTGCAGGGCTGTGTGTATGTGTGGGTGGGTGTATATATGTGTATAAGTGCATGCATGTGAGTGTGTTTGAAAGAGTTTGTGTGTGTGTGGAATTGACAAGATAATACTTAAATTTACATAGAAATTTGAAAGACCAAATATATTCAAGACAATCTTGAAGAAAGACAGAACTGGAGAATTTACATTTCCAGATATCAAAATTTATGATATAATAATACAGTGAAGCATTGGTGCAAAATTAGACAAACTGTCCAATGGAATAGAATATCAAAAAACAGACTCATAGATTGTCATTTTTTTTCTGAACATGCTTATGTAGTACAATGGAGACTGAAAATTCTTTTCAATAATTAGTGCTGGGTCACTTAGACACCCAAAAGTGGGGAAAAAATCAACTTTAACCCCTACCTCACACCATACACAAAAGTTGATTCCAAATAGATTACAGGCCTAAATATACAAGAAAAAAATTAATAAACTTCTAGTAAAAAACATGACTTCAATACATTGAGAAATGCATATATTTCTTAAACAAAACTGCCAAATGTCTAACCATAAAAAGGAAAAAACATAAATTATACCCCATTAAAGAAGTTCAGTTCATCAAAAGATACTATAAAGAGGATGTAAAGGCAAGCCCCAGACTGAAGAAAATATTTATAATACATATGTAATAGGTTTAATAGAGTCTCTAAAAAACATATGTTCAAGTCCTAACCCCTGATACCTGTGAATATGATCTTATTTGGAAACAGGGTCTTTGAAGATGTAACTAAGTTAAGATCACTCTGGATTTAGGATCCAGGATCCAATGCCCCATACTGGATTTAATGACCAGTGTCCATATAAGACAAGGAGAAGGAGATTCACGACAAAGAGACATAGGGGAAAAGGCCATGTGAAGGTGGGAACAGAGATTGGAGTTATACAGCTGCTAGCAGAGAATATCTCTAGTTACCAGAAACTGTAAGAAGCAAGGAATAAACCTTCCCCTTGAGCCTCCAGAGGGAGTGCAGCCCTGCTGACATGTTGATTGTAGACTGGCCTCTACAACTGGGAGAGAGTAAATCTCTGTTGCTTTAAGCCACCGAGTTTGTGAATTTGTTACAGCAGCCCTAGGAAACTAACACAGCAGACAACTTGCAAAGGAATTGTTTAAAATACATGGGTTTTTTTAGATACATCAATAAGAGAGAAATGACCAGTTGAAAAAAACGGGTACATTACTTCAACAAGAATAAGAGGGTATGCAATTGGTCCCACAAATATATGGAAAGACGCTCAACTATTTTTGCCACCAGAAAAATTAAAATTAAAATCAAGATGTGATAAAACTGCACTACACCAAAATGGCACAATTTAAATGATAAGCAATACAGAGTGTTGGCAAGGATGTGGAGGAACCGAAACTTCCATAAAATACTGGTGATTGGACTGTAAATAGGTATAACCACTTTGGAAACCTCCTGGGAGGTACTTACTAATGCTGAATATACGCATACCAATCACTCAGCAATTCTGCTGTAAGCATTTACATCGATTCTCAGTCTGTCTTCTGAGGATTCATGCCCAGGTCTGTCTTGTCATGCTCCTTTGTCCCTGTACCATGGCACGAGATTATTTCTCAGAGAACACATGAGACATTTGGGATTACAGATCTGGAGAAAGCAACAATAACCAGAGTAGGAAAAAGTAAAGCCAGGAAAATGTACAGTGTATGAAGTGAGAATAAAAATTACAAATTTTTTTTACTGGAGAAAACCTCTACAATCACGTTGCCCAATACCCCCACTTCACAAAACAAAGAAATCGTCAGTCACATGGCCAACCAGCAGAAGAGCTAGGTTAAAGTCCAGATCCTCTTATTCCTAGCTCCATAGATTTGTTTTGTCATATCCAATCTTCCAATCCCAGTCCTTTCCAACATTCATGTCTTGATTAAACACCTAGCCACTCATATTTGTCATAGAAGTTTCTCCATGCATTCCTCTAGATGAACGAAGCAAGCAAATTGACAGAAAACCAGCATTCTAATTCCAACAACCATGCTAATGATCAAATTTGATAGATTATATAGAGAGATGATTGTTTTTTAACCAGTAGTTGTTATAAGTATATTACAATAATTCAATCTGACCAAAGGACCTTATTCTACCCTACCCGAAATGCCTCTGTCTGTTGCACATTTCCCCATAACAAGTTATGTCTCTGGATTTCAAAGCACTTTTAAAACATTACACTTCTACTCTGAGGCATTTTCATTACAATCGTGTGGACCATTTAAATATCTTCTAAGTTTGTCATAAATTGAGGTACTCCAACAGTTCCAACTAGAAAGATATAGTCTAGCGCAGTGGGAGAGGCATTAAACCTCCTCGCAAGTCAGCAAAAGCAAAAGTGACAGCCTGGTAGCAATTCAAAATTACTCTGAGTCCACAACTGCCAATTAAAGTAGACTTTCATGGTAACAACACATGAACATCTGGTACCTTCTATTTGGAAAGAAAAAATTAAAAAGCATTTACATTTCTTAGTAATGAAAAACTTAGATACAAGCCTGCAATGTTTTCGTTTGGGCTTTAAGTTATATATCCTTCCATTCTGCCTTCCAATAGAACCATGTTTCCTTTTTCTGTTGTTTTTTAATAGCCACAAAATGTTCCTAACACACCAAACTAGGCAAAAGTCAGAATTCATGATTCATTCACAGTCATTCTAAAAGCTGTACATTATCCTCCTCTCATCCCCTGCAAAAATAGATTTGGAGGAGATTATCCTAAAGATGCTATTTTGATGAAATGTGTGTTACCTGATTTCTGCAAAAGCATTCCTAGAAAAGGATTCTCAGAGCTCAGATGAAGAAAAAGAGAGGGGAAGAAAGGGAAGGAGGAAAGGAGGGAGGAGGGGGGAAGGGAGGGAGGAGGAAAGAATACACACACACACACACACAATCTAGATTTCCATGACCGAAGCTTTATTCTTTCTCTATATTCTTAAAAGTTTTTGAACATGTGGATTCTTTAATAAGTTGTACTTGATTAGAGGAAACCACACCAAGCATTATCTTACCTTTTATGATAAGGATACCAGAATAGCTAATAATCCATTTAGAGAGATATATCTATATTCAAATGTAAATTTCTTTTGAGAAATCTGCTCTTACTACTTCAATTCATCCATTACATCCTGCAGTATCCATATATGCCCCCATTATATTGAACCATATTGCTTATTGTCATGTCTTATTGTCACATGTCCCTTAATAAACTTTGACATGTTTCTTTCTACTTCTTATCCATGACCCAAACTAGTACCTGTCACAGAAAGGACACCAACTAAAACTTTGATGACTAGATGAATAAATGCCATCATGAGAATCCAACAGAAAATTGTCTGGAAGTGAACCTCAGTCATTTCTGCCAATTACTAGTCAGTCTCTTTGATTTTACATGTAAACCTAAACGTTTCCTCATACACAAACACTGTGTTTTTAATTTTTTTTTTTAATAATGTGTGACCTAGATAAGTTCAATAGCATTAATAAGAAACATTTTTTACACTTTCTATCACACACATACAATGTACTCCTCTAGAAAAGCTAGACTTTACCCTTTTTAATTAGGTGGCATCCACTGCACCCACATCTTTTGTTCATCATCTGGTCAAAAACAGTTTTTGATGTCATTCTCTTACCAGACATGCAATCCATCTGACTTTATTTTGTTTAGGGAGCTCAGCCTTTCTTCACACTGCTCCTCAAGCCTGTGTTGAAATGAGAAGACAAAGTCCGTGAACCAGAGGAAGGACAGTCAGTAAAGAGAAAGCAAACCAGTCGTGTGATGTGCAATTCCTTGTGGCTGGTATGTATGAGGTAAATTATATTGCCTCTACCCTTGTATACGGTGACATTAAAATATAGAGAGAGTAGGTCAGTTTTCTACTCATGAAGGTCTCAAAGATCTGTCTTAGAGTTTACAGAAGATAAGTAGAAAACCGTATCTGCCTCTATTAGACTGTAAGCTCTTTAATGCAGGGGCTATGTCTTATTCATCTTTATATGAAATCACAATAGTTAATCCATTTATGATAGTTCAACGAATGAGCAAAATGTGCCTAGCATAGGCCTTCCCTAAGCTGTCCCACCCTAAAACTTTACCCTCCCATAACCCCCTTCAAGGAAAATGGAGAATTACGATGACTAAAGTTATGGTCATATATTATGAATGTCTCCATTTTTACACGAGAAAGCTGAAGACCAGAGAATTTATGCAGTTTGCCTGGTGTCACACAGCTAGTAAATGGCAAAGACAAGATTCCAACACCAGTACTATTTAAAGTCAATAATTCATGCTCTACCCATTATGCTTTTTTCCTGTTTATTATCTGAACCATTCATGTAAGACATTTATATTGCCCAAAATTGCATAACCAAACACAGATGGACCTAGCCTTTGGGAGTATACCTTATTGATAGATATTCTAGACGCACACAGTTAAAAGTTAACTCATTATATCCTACCCATTGGTGGGTATCCAAGAAACACTGGAGAAAAATCAGTCCAATCTCCTTGTCTTATCAAGATGGAAATAAGGATTCTGAGAGATTGAGTTATTTTCTCAAGTCCCTCCAATGAGTGATGGATAAATGAAAGTAGAACCTAGTGGCTGCACAAGTCTAATCCTCATTAATTGCTGCTTCTGTTATTACTAAGTTAATACCAGAATGGCCTTTATTTAATAATTCAACAAAGCTTCTATAGCTTCATATCTTATGTGACAGTCCTTGGGATTTGCTTCTGGGGGAGGCAAAGATAAGACACGTTCCCATTTCATATTTAACTACTCCCCTTAAATGGAAAAGAAGTCAGCCTTTGAGTTAGACAACACACATACACACACACTCCTTCGTATTTAAAGAAACTTCCCATTTATCCTCACGTCTCTTGCCTCCTGGGCATTGCCTTCCTCTTTATTCTCTCCAGCCAGAGTGATTAGGTTATGAAGCTGAGCTAATCCTGTTAGTGCCGGGATGACTTTTCTCACACTTGTGTGTCCCACAGCTCTTAGAAAGTCAGAAGGAATTACTGGGCATTGAATTCACCTTGCCAGAAAGATGACAAACGGTGAGGGAGGGAATGGGAGCGTGAATGCCCAGCTGACCGGTTCTTTAACCTTTCCCTCTGGAAGCCATTCTTCCTTCTGTGGGTGTCAGTGCAGGCCAGAGGCATGGCTAACTCTGCCCTTGAGATACAAAGAGAGCAAAGTTGACGTCAGCTGTTTCTTCCTGAGCAAACATTCCACTAATTCCACAGCCAGACAGCTTGCAAAATTGCCTGTGTAGGACTGCTGAGGTCTCCTTTCTCGTCAAGCGCACTTTGTATTTATTCAGCAAAGACGTACCTACCACAGAGTGCACCAGGAGACACCGTGTCAGAGTCGTGGTGAGCTCACTTCATGGATGATTAGCATTCTCTGACCCAGCCACCATTTTCAATCACTTGCAACTGTAGACTTCGGGCTGCAGCAATTACTCCTATCCTTCAAAATCTCTTCCTCTTCAACATCAGAATACGTGTGTTAAAGCACACTGCCTCAAATGGTGCCTTGCCTGGAGCGGCTTTCTTTAACACAAAGGCTGTATCAAAATGGACATATTCTAAACACACTCTCAAGTAATTCAAACTCTTCAGATCCCATGCATACCCCCATTAAGAATCAGTGAATGAGAAGAGTGACTTATCTATTTGATTTTCAATCTAAAGCAGAGTTTCTAAAGTTAATTCATTTGATTTTTATTGAATGTCTTCCAGGGCACCGTCCCAGGGGCCCAGGACTCTGTGTTTTAACAGGCTCTCCAGGTGATTCATACTGGGTTTGAGAAGCACTGTGGTAAACTATATTGTAGCTCAAATGTCAGTGGGAAGGCTATCTGGCCCCTGAGATCTAAATGTAATGGTTGAAACCTGGATTCCGTGGAGGAATGGTGTATAGGTTAGTTTGCTAGGGCTGCCATAACAAAGCACCACAGACTGGGTGGCTTCAACAACAGATTTGTGGTGTCTCACAGTCCTAGAGGCTGAGAGTCCAAGATCAAAGTGTCGGCAGGGACGCTTCCTTTTAAGAACTACGAAAAGAAGGATCTGTTCCAGGCCTCTCCCTGCAACTTCTCCTTGTGTCTCTTCAAATCGTCTTCCCAATTTCCCCTTCCCATAAGGACTTAGTCATTCTGGAGTAGGGCCCACCGACCCTGATGACCTCATTTTTACTTGATTACCTCTTTAAAGACCCTATGTCCAAATAAAGTCACATCCTGAAGTACAGGAGGCTATAAGATGTCAACATGTGCATCTGAGGGAAGGGGACACAATTAGATTCCCTAAGTGTAAGTATGATTTTACAAATATTGAGCACTGGGCTAACACTGCGGCTTTTGCTACCACACTTGGCCTTGCATCGTCCTGGATATGACACTACCCCTTTCTTTGGTTCCCATGTAAACTCCACTGATGCCAAGTTTTCACTGAGTTTTGGTAGATTTTACCGTATCCTCAAGGTGAGTGTCATGGGGACAGGAGTGTTGGCTTAGTTTCTCCCCCTTTCTCTCTCCTCTCTCCTCCATCCATTTTTTACCCAATTTTTTAAACACAAACTCTTTGCCAGAAAGCTGTGCTATTACCAATGACTCAAAGACGGAAGAGACACTGCTGTGATCCTCTCACGTACACTGAGAAGCTGCGCTGTACCATCCCTGATTTAAGATAACATGGTTAAAACTGACGGCCACATAACATTTGATTCTGATTTGCTGTAAAACTTTGGTACAGATACTGCTTATTATGCTGCTTATTTCAATTTCTTAAGAGGAAAAATCACATTCTTTGGACGCTTCTGACTTTCAGGTGCTCGAATGTTATAAATGGTCACAAATTTCATCATGAGTAGCTGAACTGTAAAGCACATATTCCATCACGGCTCTATGAACCTTTATTGTTAGGGTGCTTACTTTCTTCCTTCTTCTATGGACATCGATCTTTTATTACTAGTTCATTAGATGCATCGTCAATGTTAATGTCAATATAAACCTCAACTTTCTGTGGGGGTGTGGTGGGACTGCGCATAAACCCCAAAGAGCACATTAAACATTTATTCACGTATTAATCAAGCAGCGTCTCCTATCAAATATAATTTAAAATGACCCAATAGAACTCATGATGTCACCCCTCTCTCCCATCCCCACCCTCTTAGTCTTTCCAAATAAATGGCACCATCATCCTCCGAGCATTAGCACCAACTTCTCACCCTTCTTCATTTCCCACATCATCTAATCCACCAGCAAATGTGTCCATTATTGCCTCAAAAGTAGAGCCTGAATTGGGTCACTTCTCTCAGCCTCTGTTTCTACCATAGTCCTGGCCACCACATGTATTGACCCGATGTCTGAAATAGCCTCCTGGTTGCTTCATGTCACTTCCCAATCCCAACTTTTCCATGAAATCACTACTGCCAAAGTGATCTTTTAAAAACTTATATCATGTCACATCACTTCTCTAGTTAAAACCCTCCAGTGCTTTCCCAGTGCTTTTGAAATAAAATCCAACCTCTATACCCTGATTTACAAAACCACGTACAACATTTTCCCTTCTGACTTCAACTCACACAACGCTCATTGGGACAGATACACTGCCAAATACCTAACAAGGGCTGTCTCCTTCATTCATCACCATTATGCTTCAGTAGAGTAGTTGATAGAAAGAATACTAGAGATGAAGATTGAAACCAGGTAAAGAACGTAGCCAGTAAGTTCCGCAAATGAAATTCGGTTTTTAACAACCAGCTCCTAGTGCACAGTACGTGCCACACACTGGGCTAACTCTTTCATCCATATTTATTCATTTAATGTTTATGAGCTCCGTGAGGTAAGTATTACTACCACTCTCATTCTATGCATAGAGAAACTGAGACTCATAGAGGTTTAATAACTACCTTATGGTCACGCTGCCTGGGATTTGAACACAGGCAGGCAGCTCCCAGTTGATGATGTTACTAGGTGTACTGCCCTGTCTTATATCATTTAAAATCTCTACACTTCGGCTTCCTTATCTTTAAAATGCAGTCAACCTACTTACCTCCCAAGATTATTTAAGCATTAAAGGGACAATGTATGCATAAAGTTCAAAAAAATTAAAAAGTTCCATTTAATCACTACAGTGAGAAGGAGTCTGCCCAGCAGCTTAAGTGTGTGAGACAAAATAAGAAATATAAACTTCCATATTTGACAGTAGATTAAGACGAGATAAAGGAAATAGAAGTAATATCATCAAGAAGATAAATACAGATTCGCGCAAATGCATTTTTCATATGAAAAGCCCTGGGGATAAGGGTGATCACACTGAAGACACAGATGACTTGAACTCCTATTTCTTAAATATACTAAGTCCCAAACAATTTGATTGATGCGAGATCGTAATTCCACAATGTTCATTTTCGCCTCTTCTTTGTCCTCTCCCAGTGCGCTAAATACACAGCCTTCTTGATGCAAACGTAGCAGCCAGAAGAGTGGTGTGATCCCTGGAGGAAGTGACTTGGCATCTGACTCTGACATTGTGCCAAGTCCATGTCCTGCTGTCTTTCACAGTTTTATTTGGAGATGATTCACACGATGGCTCCTGTGGTTCCTGGTCCAGCCAGGGGACATAAAAGTGGTGATTCGACTTGTAAGAAAAATTAATTTTTCTATCTAAGTTGGCAACTACCATGACCAGTTGGGGACCTCCTGTCCCTAGCTGCACTCCATGAACTACAGAGAGGAAGTAACAAAACTGTCTTAGCAATCTCTCTCTGTGTATCCCCCAAAAGCTACTGCAGCAGGTGTTAATAGCAAAACTGGATGAATCATCTATATTGATGTTTCTGCAGTTGCCAAAGAGTTCCCTCCCCGTCTCCTCCTGCCACTCTTCTTCCCTGCCCACGCTATTCAGACCACCAGCCTTCTGTTTCTCCATCTCCCCGAACTCCATTCTAGCTCAGGGACTTGAACACATGTTCCTTCTGCCTGGAACACTATCCATCCTACTTGTTAATAGCTGAATTGTGTCCCCCTTCTCCATCCCAAAAAAAGATATGTTGAAGTCTTAACCCCGGTACCTCAGAATGTGGCCTTATTTGGAATTGAGGTCTTTACCGAGGTAATTAAATTAAAATGATGTCTTTAGGTGGACCCTAATCCAATATGGCTGATGTCCTTATTTTAAAAAGAAAGAAAGGAAGTTTGGACATAGAGACAGACATAAACACAGAGAAGACAATGTAAATGGACACAGAGGGAAGATTGCCATCTACAAACCAAGGAATGTCCTGAGGCTACCAGAAGCTAGGAAGCCTGGAACAGATCCTTCCCTAGAACCTTCAGGGTGTGTATGGTAGAGCTGACACCTTGATTTTAGACTTTCAGCCTTCAGGACTGTGAGACAATATGTTTCTGTTGTTCTGAGCCACCCAGTTTATGGTACTTTGTTCCAGCAGCCATAGCCAATGAATACACTGATCTTTGAGTAGTGTCTTCTTTTTATCCTTCAGCCTTCACTTGGCATTCTGACCATCTTACCCAAAGACTTCTGAAAATTCTTATGCCTGGACCTTTTTGTTTCCTTCAAAGTACTAAGCACAATTGATACCTATTCTCTCTCTGTGTGTCTCTCTCTGTCTGTCTGTCTCTCTCTCTCTCTTTCTCTCTCTCTCTCTGTCTCTCTCTCTTTCTGTTATATGTCAGTGTGTGCAAGTGTGTGTAATGTAAATTTCATCAGAAAAGGAATTCCTGTTCATATTTATATTTCAAGCATCTAGCATAGTTTCTGGCACATCATAGTTGCTAAAAAATAAATAAATAAATAAACATATGTAATGAATGAAGAAGAACCTAAAGCAAAAACTGAATGAAATTGTTTTAAAAGACAACAAATGAATAAGTGCAAATAATGTCTCCTGAGACTGTGCTGGAAGTTTGGTGAATTTGTCCCACCAGGATGCAATTTAAAAATGTGGGCCCAATGGAAAGCTGCTCCCAACTCTTAATAAGATTCTTCCCTTTCTCTTGCCATCAAGCATCTCAGAAATTTTGATTCATGTTACATTTCACCAGACCAGTGAGTTTCTAGGGAGCCACTCGATATTTATTTGGAGCCTCTGGGAAGTCTTGCTGAGGCAAGCTCTGTAGGCTTCTTCCTTACTGGGTGAGAAAGAATTGATCAAACAAAGAGTGCTTCATGAGATGTCAGGGAGCGTGAAGGGAACAGGAGAAAAGCTTGGCTGTGTTATTTAGCAGCACCTGCTGGCACCTTCATGCCTGGAAAAATCAGCATTACGGAAGAGAAACTTATAAAAGCTGCCTCTCTTTGCCCAGAGCTCAAAGGTCAGAATTGAATAAATGCTAATATTACACAGAAAATTGCCTCTGAAAAGTTGCTCTTTCCTTAGATCTATATCCAACATGCAAATGTAGAGTGTCTTATTTTTTTACCTTCTTAACTCCTGAGGGTTGTAGCTGTCTCCCTTTCATGCCAATAATGGTGAAAATTTTGATCTTGCACTCCAATGCTGGATCCCACGGTTTAAAGGGGGCATGACCAAAACAGGACACAATTAGAGAAAGGTCATCGGCAAAGTTATAGAAACAAAGGTAGAAGGAGGATGTAAAACTATGGAGCACTATGATGACTGAAAGACCTAGAGATATTCATCCTGGAAAACAAAAAATGTTATGATCTATGGGGTTCAGGAGGCAAGAACTAGGGCAAATATGACATTAGATTGAACAGGACTTTGGCTCAAACTGTAGAATTACTAAATTCTAAAAAGATTTTATATTGAGATGCACTCCATTAGGAGTGGCTGAGCTTCCTGTGTAAGAAGGGGCCACTCCTGGCCTATTCTACAGAGGAGTCTTACAGAGGAGTTGGTCTGGGCCGTCTAAAGCCCCTTCAGTCTGAGCGGAAGGAATTTCACGAAATCTACCCCAAGGTCCGGCCTGTCTCACTTAATCAGTTTTGGATTCAGAGGGACCCCTAACATTTGTAGACCTTATTATTTGTGAATCTAAAAGACATCTACCTGAATTGATAAGAGAAACTCGAGGGTTAGGCATCTGTTCTTTTTATGTTAACATTCCCATGTCCCAAAGGCTTGCCATTTGGCATAAAGAAGTAGCTACTCTGCAAATTTTTCTTTGTCTCTCCTGTAACATACCAATCTCTAATCAGACTATAAATCTCCAAGCAACTTAGAGCCATTCCATGGCCAGCTTCTCACCACCTATCTGCAGTGTACAGTTCAAGCTTGGTACGTGAAATTTTCCATGATCTGGCATCTGCCTCCTTCTACAGGCTGATCAGCTTATCTCTCTCCTTTCCCCACCTACTCCTATTATCACTCTGTCAGGATGTAACCTCCTCCTTGCAGCTTCTGGAGCACTCCTGAAGAAGTCCATCCTTTAAGATTCTTCTTGCACAATATACAGGATGCATAATAAGCATGCTTGCATAACTGTACTTATCCCACCACACTCTGATCTTCTATTCCACTGTGTGCTCCTTGGGCACGGGGCTTGAATTATTCACATCTAAATGTCTATTATCTAATAAACCACCATGCACAGAGCAGACCCTCAATAAAGACTTTAAATACATCAAATATAACCATAGTAGCATGAAATTGAATATACTACAGCTAATCAAGCCAAAGACAACAGACTTTCTATAGATTCTAGTTAAATATACACAGTAGATTTTTTAAAATACTGTTTGTAATTCAGCAAATGAATATATTTTCCCTGGCATAAATACATTATTCTTCACAAATTATATTAATGCACTTAACTGGAACAACATTGTTCATTTGACGATATCAGCATTTTCAGTCACATATTTTGTTGTCCAGCTTTTCTTCTCTCCTCTCCTTGATTTCTGCTTTTCTTTCATCCTTCAATCTCAACTCATCTCTGGTAACTAAGCTAAGCTGCTCTTCATCTCCCTTGAAGTCTTCTTTTCTCTTCTTCTAAAACATTTTGAAGTGCATATTAGACACCAGAAACAATGAGTTTTGCGCTGAAGACACAGAAATTAAGGAAACATGCTTTTTGTTAAATGATCTTATCATTTAGTGGAGAGAACAGACAAGTGAAACAACTAAAATAAAGTATGGTAAGTGTGTGAATAGGGAGTGGTAAAGATAGAGACCTACAAAGTAGCACAGAGATGGGGTATCTATCTTAAAATGGATAGCCTGGAATTCTTTCCAGAGGAGGTGATGTTTAATTTATTTTTGATATTCTACTATGAATTGATTTGCCCAAACCCTGAAACTGTAATCAATATATTCTATAAATGGAAGATTAAGAAAAAGTCAACTTCTATGTTCTGAATGAAAAAAATCATAAAACACTGGTTATATAAGCCATAAGTAGCTTCTATTCCTGTAGGACCCCTTAATAGTTGTGTCTTTTCATTATAGTCATCCTCGCAATTGCTGAAGGGCCATATTGATCTTCTAGCAATTCACATCAGCTGTTAGGAATGGCTAGAAAGAGACTGAGGGTAGATAGGACCATGGACTGATTTCTATAACTTAAATGTTCAATAATTTAAAAACTGCTGAACTAAATAGCTATGTTTCCACAAGATAAAATATTTGAAATTCATTAACAAATAATGGCATAGATCTATATTTATTGACTAGGAAATATGCCCATAACATATTTTTGAGTGGAAAGGCAGTTTACGGCACAGCATATGTAGTACCATTTTACTAGGTGAAACATGCACAATCATTGATGTCCATAAAGAGACACAGAAAGGTATCTGAGCAGGATATTAATCAAAATGCATTCTTTTTCACATACCCTGGAGGGGAAATGTGTGTTGCATTTATGTTTCTTCTTTGTACAGTTGTGGGTTTATTTGATTTTTAAAAATTAGTATGTCATTGAAAGAGCATAAGAAGCATTTAAGAGTGGGGATCCAGAATCTGACTTGTAAATTCAAGCCCTTTCATTTACTAACTTAGAGACCACAGGCAAGTAGCCAATCCTTCAGTTAGCCAGTGCTTCAATTCCTCTTCTATGAAATAGGAAGAGTAACAGTACCTAATACAAGCAGGTGGTCTGAGGATTGAGAAAGAAATAGACCCCAAAAAATGCTTAGAATGGTCCCCGAAATGTATGTTTAATGAATTTTAATAATGTTACAAAGATTATTTAACAAAAGCAATAAAAATATAGTTTACATTATATGGTGTAGTTCTCCAAACCTTGAGTCAAATTTCATAGAGCATGCCCCTGGCCAACCTAAAATTGCAAACAAAGCCCCACCCCACATACACACCAACAAAGGCTCGCGCGCTCTCTCTCTCTCTCTCGCTCGCTCTCTCTCTCGCTCGCTCTCTCTCATTTTTCTCCATAATATCTCTCCCTACTTTTTTTTTCTTCTTAGCACTCACCACCATCTAACACAGTTATTCATTCATTCATTCATTCATTCATTCATTCAGGCTAATGTTGGTCTCTGCCCAATAGAACCTCAGGCCCATGAAGAGAAGGATTCTTGTCTACTCTGTTTACTGATGCATCCTGAGAACCATTAGCAGTGTCTATTGGTAGATATTCAATAAATATCTGCTAAATAAATGAATATTAATAAAGAATTTGCAATGACATGATAAATGATATACACTGGACATATCCATTCAACTTGTTCTTTTAGTAGAAAGCAACTTGACCAAAAATAGTGAAACCTTTTTAGACTATTGTACATAGATTGCCACCGACTGAACTAGAGATGGAGCTTGACCCAAGGAGGGCCCATGAGCCAGCTAGGGAAAGTGGTCTCTCTCTCTCTCTTACTCAATAAGAGCAATGATAAATAATTATGTCAACCAGACTGGCTTCTTCAGAAGCTTTTTCTACAGAGAATGGCAAGGATAAGCCAGGTGATGAAGGGAAGAGAGATTGACAGAAGGAAAGAAAGACCACAAAACAAAGTCAAGAGCGGGGGAGAAAAACTGAATAGAGCTGCCTCAACCTCTAGCAGCTTTCAGTTCCAAACCCAGGAACTGAGATTTTTTGTTTATTTTTCATTGGTTGGTTTGTTTAAGTGAACTGAGTTTCTGGTCCTTACAATCCAAAGAGCTACATTAAAAACTGAAAACTGGTCAACTATAATCAGTAGTATACAAAATTGTACTACTGAGTATAATCACAGTTATCATTATTATTACTTTTCATATGCTTAGGAAAAAAAAGACTAGAAGGTAATAAGCCATCATGTCGTGTAACAAATGGTTTCTGCCGAATAGTGGAATTAAGTTATGATTGTTTTACTTGTGTAATATATTTTAATATTTATCTTCCAAATTTGCTACAGTGAGTAGCAAAATTATTAGGTACTTAAATACAACTATGTAGTAAGTACTCCATACTTATATCATTGTTTGTTCACTTATTCATCAAAGCTCAAATGAAGTGCCTACCGTTTGCCACCTATCTCTATATGGAATAGTAAGTAGGATGATATCATTAGCAAGTTTCAAGAGTTATTTTGAATCATAGGCCAGAATATTCTTAGAAATTAATATACTATTTTAAAACTATTACGAATTATAATAATATCTTATGTGGAAATTAATTGAGAAGGACAAGGTGTAGAAAAGCCTTTTTCAGCTATATCTTCATGGATGATGCTCAGATTTTGATGTTTTTACCTGTCAAAGAAGATGAAGGTCAATGTGTTAATTCCACTATCATTAATATTATGATTCTAATTATTATAATTATACATTTTTATAGCACCTTTCATCTTAGAGACTTGCAGTAACTAACTGCTCTATGAGCTGATTAGCTCTGCACTGAGTCTGATGAAAATTTCTAGATGAAAAATAAAGTAGATTGTTATAATGGGGTTTGCATATCTCCCAATGAAGTAGAATGAAACTAATGTGGTTGGTTTCACCTTCTTTTAAAATCGATGTAATATAGGCTGAACAGAGACTGACTGAAAAGTCCTGAAATTATCTCCCCCAGAATGTGAAGAATGACAGTATCTGATCCAGCGATTCCAGCGAGTGCATTCAATTTTAAAAGGCCAGTTAGATAAGGGAATATTGGCACAACTCTCTAGATATCTGTTCCCCCAATTAATAATGTCATTTTCTGTTTTTCTAAGTAGAGACTGGGAAATTTATCTTGGCATTACCAGCCTCGGCTTGGAGTTTATACTTTTCACTTGTGGTGATTGTGCCAATTCTATAGCTTTGTAAAGATGTGGGGCTAGATGATGGAAGATGATGGAGAGACTGAGATTAATAATATAGAGATAAACACTATGACAATACTACTCCTTCAGGCTCTACTATGCTTGAGTTTCTACTTTACAGGAACCCATATTTTAGTAAAAGAACAAATCCCTACCCAGACATATTAATAAAAGTCAACTATGTGGGTCTTCAAGATTTTCTTTGACTTTGTATGGCATAATAAATAGACATCTAAGGAAACAAAGAGGAAAATAAAGGATCAAAAATAAACTGAAATTTTCTGTTAAGTAATTTTAGACTTGCAATAGACTTCAGCAATCCTGTTGCCCACTTCACTTGGTAGATTAGACATGTTACAGACACTTGGCAAATTTTAATTTTAGGTATGTTTATCTGTGTGTGGTGTGCGGTATATATGGATATATGTGCTCAACAGCTGTGTGTGTAAAGAATTTAGGATGGCACATCTACCCTACTCTTTGTCAGTAGACTTCTTTACAACCAAGGATAAAATAAGTTCCTAATGTAGAAGATACTAGAGAATTACCTCAAGAAAAAAATCAAGACAAAGGAATATTGTTCATCTAAAACAGTTATTCTTAAATCCCAATTATCTGCCCTCTTGTTATACCAATCAACCAGACAGCGGCCTGCTACCTCAGAGCTTAACAGCCAATTGAATTCTAGCCAATAGCCTACTTTTTTTCACTCTCTTTTCTTGATAGCTATTGGAGGGACAATTGCATTTCGTGCCTGGATTGATTGATTAGTACGTAGCCAGGGGACATTTTTTGTGACACGGTTTTTCTATTCTGTAGTAAGTCTCTAACAAAGAACCTGTTGGACTGTCCGGTGTCAGAAACTTGAACATCAATTTGCACATAACCGTCAGACACCAGCCACTGAGCCTACTTTTGGCTCTTCCAAGAAGGTCGGATGCTGATCCATCAATAACTGGCAACAATGACAAGAAGATAGAGCTGTCTGATGAGAATTCAATGGAACCTGCCACAGGAAAGAGCTTATCTTTGCTCAACACATGCAGTGTTTCTCGCATAAAATATGTCTTTTGAGTGAAAAGTAATCATGTCCACTTGTTTAAATGAGGAGAAGTCCATGTATTCAAATTTTACCAGGACTACCCTAGAAAAAGGAATAGATGTTTTCTCTGCTTGTATAGCAATTGAGGTTGGGGGGTAAATATGTCCAATATCAAACAGACTGAATTTTTAGGAGCCAGACCAAAAAGCAAATTGAGAGGACCTTTAAAGACTGTACAAAAATATTCAGAACAGCTTTATTTTTAACAGCTAAGAAGTAGAAGCAACCCAAATGTTGACTAACAGAATGACATACTCATACATGAATATACACTGCATAAATTATTAACTAAGTCATTGTATGAATGGTATATTCATGGTGTTTGATAGATTCTGGTTTATTAATACAATGCTGCAATTTTAAAAGGTAGCAAACTATTGATACATCAGCAATAGATAAATCTCAAAATTTTTATTTTGAGAAAAAAGTCAGAAACGAAGTACATACTCTTATGATTGCATTTATATGGAACAAGAACAGACAAAACTAATGCAAAAAAGAAGTTTTGACTTGATCTCTAGGTTAAAAGAGTTAGGGCTCATGATGAACTAGAATGGCTGATTCTGAGCTCATGGGAGAACACCTGAAGTTTGTGGACTGCAGTCAAATTCAAGACCAACACACATATGTCTCATATTAGATCTAAGCCTTTATAGGGGCCATTGTCCCTTCAGGCCATCGTGCTCCTACTGGGGCACAAATAGTTGTACCCTGCATTCTACACATAATGAAAACTGAAGCTGCTGAAACAGATTAGCAAGGATATGAGACTAATTAGCAATAAAACTGAGATCTGAATTTTTAGACAGGCTGCCTCCTTGCGGTTCACTTTTATTCAGTCAACACTCGTTTAGAGAGTAAGAACATATTTACTGCAAACCAAATGTATAGGATTCAGTGTGTAGAATAAAACTTCTTAAATAGGTATAGGTGTTCATCTTACACCTTTAAGCCCTCACCTTTACCCTACCCAGGAAGAGAGGAATTTACTAGGCAGCAACTTCAGTCTTTGCGTGTTAATTTTTTTCTAAGAAAGCTACAGAGTTTGGAGGCTTGACTTTAAATGCAGTCATGGGAAAGGAGTCTACCATTTTCTGCCACATTTCCAAATCTCTCTTCCATTCCACAAAGTAAAGTCTCTCCTACCTTGGGAAATCTAAGAATTTATTTCTTCTCTCTTTATTAAAGCTACATTTTTTTTATTACCTTGTTATTTCAAGCTTTAGTTATTTTAGCATCTACTTGTTTCTCTCACAATATTACAAACTCCTTGAAGGCGGAGTATTATTTCATTCATCTCAATATCCACTGAGCATACACCTCTATGTGCCTTTTGGCTGATCACTACACTCTGCCAGGCAGTCTGGACCCCTTCTATCATCCACTGCTATATTCTTACTCTGGCACCTGTGGACCTATGCTATGGAGGGACAATGGCCCCTATAAAGGCTTAGATCTAATATAAGACATATGTGTGTTGGTCTTGAATTTGACTGCAGTCCACAAACTTCAGATGTTCTCCCATGAGCTCAGAATCAGCCATTCTAGTTCATCATCAGCTCTAACTCTTCTAACTAGAGATCAAGTCAAACCTCAGCCTCTTGAAAGAAGGAGGTAATATGGAAAGGATAAAATTTTATCTGATTCAAGAGAGAGTGGGAGAAGATGAAGAGGGTAAAGGAGATCAAATATATGGTGACAGGAGATGAGATTTTGGTTGGTGAACACACAATGCAATATATAGATGATGTATTACAGAATTTTACACTTGAAACTCATGTAATGTTATTAGCCAATGTCACCCCAATAAATTTAATTTTTTAAAAAATGTTATCCAGTTCAGTACATTGCCTTTGGCCTCCTGAAATCAGTCACCAGAACAAACAAAGAAGCAAATATCCCTCGGGACTAAATTCTAAAGTTCTCATGTGAAATTACAAAATACGGCAGAGTAAAAATGGAAGATAATTCTTGGAAGATATAGCTTAGAAGTTAATATCTTGAAAGATAATTCTCATATAAGATGCCAAGTATTGAGTACACTATGACAAAATAGCCAATGAAGAAACAGACAACTCAAACTGACTGCTGTAAGAAAGACAAAGAAAAGCCTGATACTTAAACTTTTTCCCTTTTATGCTCAACAACATTGAATGTATAAACAAGAGTTCAGATGGAAAGAGCAGAAATGGCGCATGTGTCTACCTAGCACTACCAACACAATTTGGTGGGAGAGAATATCTGCTAAGTGGCTTTTGGCCCAAGCCTTCTTCCACCCCCTCTTATCTAACCAAAAAGTTACCCTGGAGCCCAAGACATGATAAAATACAGAAAGTTTTAAAATTTCTTCAAAAGCTTAACAAATCATTGAGAGCATATTTGGATATCAGTATAATGGTTGAAATAAACCAGTTGTATTATTACTCTTTTGCCATGAACATGTGTTCAGCTTATTTATTCAGGACCCAAGAAGTAGCTCAAGGCTCTTCTTTTTTTCAAGTTCAGTCATGAGTTACAAAGGGCTTTCATTATGAAAATTTCATTCAGCCACATGGTTTTGTGTCAATATGCATTGTGAAACATTTTACTTTTGCCAGTTGGAAAGATATTATTCTTAGTTAGGTTTATCAAATCCTACAACTTTAATTCTTCTCTGCCATTCTGAAATAGATCTGGTTTCTGGCAAATTGAGTAAGTAGAATTTATTTTTTTTCTTATAATTATTTTATCTTCCTAAAGAAATATGTGCAACATAAAAAATGAAGTAAGACTGGAATAAATGGCTGTCAACTCAACAAATCTTAAGTAAATTTTATGCCTGGTGCTGCCATTGGTATTCAATAACACTAGATATTTTACCTTGAATAATCACTGATGGACATTGATTTTGTCTTTGCTCTTCACAGCACAGCAAAATTAATGTGAAAGTCAGGCTCAAATGAGTCCCAATGGTGTCCTCCAATCTCTGCTGAGCAGCACATTTCAAATACAGAAGAAATGGCAACCAGCTGAGACCCAGTGTATCTTGTATTGTAACAATTAATGGATATGAATAACCCTCACAGGAGGGCTCAGGTTACCTTTATATTGACTTTGGAGGTGAGCGTTTGAAACAGTTCATTGAGGTTAATACGTAGTCATTTTATGATTTGATTAATCCTCACCAATTAAAATGATGATGTTTCTCTTTCTTCACATTGTATTTTCATAATTATTCTTTTGGGTATGTGGATGTAACAGTGAAATGTCAACAAGGGTACAATAATTACACAGGAATTTAAAGTTGGGGGAAAACGTTTTCCTGAATGTAGTTTTTAAAAAAAGAAGAGGAGGAAGAAGAAACACACAGAATGTAATGTAGTGCTTAGTGGGAAAGTAGCAGTGAGCATAGGGAATGGCATAGCTCATTACCATTGATTCAAAAAGGCATGCTGGTGATCTGTCATGTTGACAGTGCCTAAAGCTCCAACCTAACATTTATTTGATTCAGACTAATTCAGACTATGTGATAGAAGACTGAAAAAAAGAAAAGAAAAAGAAAAAACATGAGCAACCATTCTAGATGAGCTTTAGACTATTAAAGATGGTGAATTCTCAGAGATAGGGAATATTTCTTTGTTTTTAAATCTCCCAGCATGTAACTCAGTTCACCAGGCAAAGGAGGTAGGTAGATGCTCAGTAAATGTTGAAGTGTAACAAATAAAAGACTTGCCTGACATTATCTTTGTGTAATGGGAATAACAATACCTATTCTCAGTATAGTTCGTGCCCCATTCCTAAGCCCTTGGCTCTTCCTTCTGAGCTCCATTCTCATCAATAGCATTTTGTGGCAAACACATGCAGCTCTCTGCCTGAATATTTTTCTCAGCATTCATAGCCGACACAGGGCAAGCCATCAGTGCTAAGTATTTAATATCACTAGAAATAGCCCTCAATAAATGACAGCAGAAGTTGATGCAGACATAGCTCGGTATCCTCAGATCTTAGGTGAGACAACTCTGAGGGATACTCAGCAACATTTCCCAGAGTTCCTTAGTGGGACTGACCCCAGGGCTCACAGCAGCAATCATCTAATTCATGCACCCTAAATTTTCAACCTTCTCTTCCCTATCTCATATTTGCATTCTTCTACAGGTGCCTCTGGAATCGCCTTCCAGGTGCTTCACCTTGTCATAGTTCTGCTTCTATGGAAACCCAAATTAAGACACATTGTTTGGCAACATTCTTCAGGATCTTAAAAAAAAAAATTTTTTTTTTATTATGGTACATGGCATCTTATGCCATATGGTGTTTTAAAAGGTAACACAGATAGGCAGCTGTAATGCTGAGTCCCAGTATCTGTAGCTTAATACCTTTTCATTATACCAACGTGTTTCAAGTATGTATGTTAACTGCACGTCCTTTGTAGGTATTTGTGTTGTATTTATATTTACAGCACCTGCTCTGGGACTAAAGCAGTGATCACAAAAGCAAAAAATGTTCTACAAAGTTAATCAGATTGCTTCATGGACAGGGAAAAAAAGTCCAATCATTTATCTTCAATGCTTTTCTAGTCCAATCTTTTCCCTTGAGCTGTCTGTACAACACAGAGTAAACAGGAGATTTGGCAATTATTTGGTATAATTTAATCAAAATAGATGGCAAATCAAATAATGCAAGGCATAAAGTTACATGGGGACGATTTCATCTGTGTTGATGATACAACTGCCAAATTACCACTTTAATCTCTCCTGAATTTTTATCTCCCTTAATGGAACCAGCTGTATTATCATTTTGAATTGTCCTTTTACCATTTTCACATTCAACAGAGTTTTGATCAATTGGATTGATTTTCTCATTCTCAGGCTACATCAGTGTTTTGAAATATATTATGACAAATATTAAGACTAGGCAATCTCTATATTTAAAATGGATGTTCTCATTAATAACCAGTGAAAGGGGAGGGGACAAATGCAAGAGATAGTAAAAAATCTCCTTGAAGCTACGTACTGCTAATTAAATTTATTAACAATTGTGTGACCTTGAATAAAGTTCCTGATCCCTCTGGGACACTTTTTATCTATATAATGGGAATAGCAATACCTAATTCTTAGGTGTTTTATGAAAATTAGCAATAATATATTTAATGTTGCTAGCACATTGCAAGTGTTCTGAGTTATAATTTTTGTTCTGGTATTGCTCAATCTTTCCAGCCTAATTTCTAGTCCAATTGTAATAATTGACTCTGAAATTGATTATGTTTCTTTGGAAAGCTTTGCATTCCACATTTCTATCAATTCACAACGGACTAGTTTTAGCCAAGGCTTTCATATGCTTACAATTTCAATCAAGTCAACAAATAAAACTTTGCATGGGCAGCTCATGATGTAGAACTGGAGGTGCCTCTTTTTCCATGGAAAGGAAGCACAATTTTAAAGATAAACCTAACAATTTAATTAAATGTAATGTGTCACTAAACTAGGAAGAAAAGGAAATTTGAAATTATTATTTTGGAGTTTACATTTTAGAATTTAGCTTACTAAATTGCCAGCTATGAAAAATAGTTATCATAGTATTGCAAAAATTAAATGAGATAACATAATTAAATTACCTAGCACAGTAGTTGGCACAAAAGGCATTCAAGTAAGTATGACATCTTCATAACAAAAGAAAATC
>NW_006434825.1:5695490-5699798 GCF_000325575.1 Pteropus alecto | reverse complement strand
ATTTGTATTTACATATATACTACTTTACGTAACATATCCTTATGCATTTAAGACCCAGAGACCTCATTCATAATGAAGCAGAATTTTAAATGCTTTTTTTCATTTTTTGCCCATAAACTGCATTTCCTTTCTGTCTTGAAACTAAACAGCTGGAAAATATCCCCAATCACTTATTCTCGGTGATTTAAATGTAAGATTTTTGTTTTTAGGAAGAACTAAAATATGCCAGTCTCAGGGCTTGTTTTCTCCTCTGGACTCAGATTTCAGGATAAGATGCACCCCGTGGCACACAGCCCAATTTGTAAAAATAATACTGGCTCACAAAATACAATTATGTCTAGAAAGCATTCCTAAACTTTCCATTTGGGATTTGCATTCTCGGGAGGCAGGTAATCCAACTAAGATAAGAGATCTCTTTTATCCTATTAAATGTCCAAAGGATCATGACATTTTAGATCTATGTCACAATAATACGATGTGTACACCCACACAAACACACACACACACATACACAAGATTACAGCTGGCATTTTTATTTAATATGCCTTTCATTTTGCTTTAACCATTGAACTTTCTACCAAGCAACTGATTGAATAGTGCTATGTATAAAGAACCTTTTCTTTCTTCCTTTCTCTTTCTTTCTCTCTTTCTTAAAGTAAAGCATATTCATCTTTATTTTGATCTTTTCTGAAATGCTCTTTCACTACTTATAAAACAACATAAAACAGGGCACATTTTGATGGCATCTCCAAACTCTCTTTAATTTCTGTAAACATTCATCAGTTACAAAGTGAGCCAATTCAATCAAAATAACAGATTAAAATATTAGCTTCCTTCCTCCCTCTCTATTCAGATGAATCTTCCCACAGTTCTGCAAAGGGAGGTCCTAGAATTTAGTTACCTGATAAGCTATGAAAAAGTTTCAGTATGTTGAGTGGGATATTTCACTAAGAAAATCAGACCTTGTATACGATTTTCCTGAGTATCTCTATATTTGCATGGCTTATTTAAAAAATCAACCTGTTGATTGATAACAATACTGTTATTTTTCAAAACACAGTTCTCTCTTATTCAGGCCTCCTCTCCTTATATTCTTATTATAACCTGACAATGATGAGTACTAATACTTGACAATTATGAGTATTATAACTTGACAAATATGAGTAATACTAGTAATCCTTTTTCCTACTATCCACTGTTGATAACAGTAGAGAACCTTTATATGAAAAACATTTTATTTTCAACTAGGCATGTTCACTAAATAAATGAATGTGAGAGTTTGAGTCCTCCCCCACCTTCAAATTAGTAGGTATACTAACTAAATGTGGATGATAAACCATTTATTAATTCATAAGAAAATAAGCCTACAGCCATGTTAGAAAATAAATATGACATAAAAGATTATTATACATTTGTATAGCTTGATTTCTTCTTAATTATAACTGAAGAAAAAAGTTGGCCCTGTGGGTCACTAATTGGGATGGCTATGTGCATAGGGAGTACATTTTCTGGAGGCGCAATTCCAGAGTTTGGTCAGCTTGAACTTCAACACTGAAAATGAATCCAGCATTCATAATCTTAACCTGTAAATTTTCCATCCTGGGACCAGAATAGGAGTCAGGATGCCTTTTCTATTTCAGTAATAACCTATTGCCTGGCACATACCAATAGGTACGGAAGCCAAGTTCTTTGCAAGAAAATGAACATTAGGTCTCACTGCTTGAATAACAATTAAATTTAAATGGTTAACTACACTAGATACGACAGTCTGTTAAGGGATGTTCCATTAGAGAAATGAAGTATTTGGATAGATTACAGTCTCAATGAATTTGATAGCCCTTTCTGTATGAAAATATAATCTCAGCATTATCTTTGCAGAGCCTTGCATTCATAGACATGCCTAAAGGTCTAAAATGTCTGCAGATAAACTGGATTTTGTGAGGCCAAATCATTGTAAAAGAGGTCAAACTTTTAAGAGAAAATGTTTAGCAAAATGTATCTATGTATCTAATCACCATGAAATCCCCTACAAGTTATCACCATTTTAGGAATGGGGACACTGAGGCTCAAAGTACATCAGTAACTTAACAACGGTCATGTGATACAGTAGACTGTACTTTCCAAAGATAATCACAACCGTAATAAATAAATTTTAAAAAAATTGTCTTCTGAAAAAAAAAAAAAAAGATACTTACAATACCTCCACATATTCTTCTACAGCGTAACACGAGGTGAAGTCTCTGTCCCCTCTGGATTTTTCTAGGAAATCTAATACCTGATATAACCGACAGAGCATGGCAGACGTGATGCTATTTGACTTCCAAGGCTACATCGCAAAAGGCCATGTAGCTTCCGCCTCATTCTCTTGGGATGTTCACTCTGGGGGAAGCCAAGTACCATGAAAGAATTCCAACTACCCTGAGACTTCCATGTTGGAAAGGTCACATGTAGCTTAGATAGCCCTAGCTGAGCTCCCAGCCAAAGGCCAATATCAACTGCCAGTCCTGTAAATGTGCTACCTTGGACACACCCAGCCTAGTCGAGCCTTCAGATGACTGCAGCCCTGGCCAACATCTAACTGCAACTACATGAGAGACCATTAGTGAAAACTTAAATTTCTGACCCACAAAATCATGAGCAAATTAAAATAGTTGTTTTAAACTATTAAGGTTTGGGAGCAATAATAACTGAGACACAACAGCTATCAAATCATAAAGCTAGGATTTGGAGCTAGGTATGTCTGATCTAGAGGTATTATTTATTCCCCAGAGTACGTAATTCGCATTATTTCTCACATTCAGGATGTGGGGTTTCAGTACAGAGAACATATAGCTTTGAAATCACCTCTCCTTTAGTGAATTGAGTGATCAGATAAGTAGGTCCAATCAAAATTAAGGTGCAACAAAGTTAAAACAATGTATGAGGTAGGATGCTGAGATACGGCGCTCATTAAACCATTAAGCTAAATCAAAAGCATGTAAGGGGGCTTTAAGGCACTGGAATCTAACTCAGTTTTTATAGTTAGGAGACAAAAATATACCAGAATAAAAGTCTCTACCTCATCCCCACTCCCAATAAATATCCTGTTGTATCTCTCAGAAATCAGATATGGAAAGTAACCGAAAAATAGACAGCTGTTTAGATTTTAGCTTCAACACAACTCACAAAAGCAGGTGGGAAGCAGACAGTTAATGAATGCAGAATTCTAGTGGAGGCAAGCATCTTTCACAAAGGTGAAGCAGAGCAATTGAATTTGTTCTTGTCAATCATCATCAAACAAGATATATTGGGAATCCATGGTGTACAAAGAATCCTGAGATAGAAAAAAAAGGAATTGAAAATAATTTCTATCCTCAAAGAGCTTTGGCAAGTCTCTAGGGATAAGACAAGCATATGTGAAGTGATGGTACAATTTACTTCTTTGCTTAAACACATGTACTTCCACAGAGGACTTGAGGGCCTCATGAAAACAAGGAGAAAAGAATTGATAAAAGAGAAGTAATCTAACATTCGAAGGTCCAAAGTAGACATTGTATTTACAGCGAAACTGTAAGATAATTCATATTTTTCTCATTTGCAGATAAAAAGACATGCTTAGAGAAGTTAGTAATTTGTTCAGGATGGAGTTTGCTTGTGGAGCCTGTCAATTTAGAATCACTTTCCACTCATAGTGCAAATGAAGGTGAGGATGGACAAAGAGGTACAATAGAAACTGAACACTAGGCTCAGGACAGCTCTCGAAATGCAAAAGTAAAAAGAATTAACAACAAACAAATAGAAGTACACCTGTATTGATGTTACCTGCATCGCTTGATTTTCTGCATCCTTTTTTTTCCCTGTCTTTGACTTGATTGGAACTAGAATCCTTACCCCTTAAACTGCTAATTCCTGATTCATCTTTATACATGCTACCTCTTTGACTTCTAACTTGCCTCCAAGCCACATATGGATAACCAAATCAATTGCATTAAAAAAAAAAAAATGTATGTGCATTTATCTCAATTCCTTGATGAAAGCTAAGCCTGAGTCCACTTCATATTCATACACAACTATGCTTTACAGCTACCCCTCCCCATTAGACTTGCTCATCGGATTGCTAAGAAATCTAGACAATCAAACTAAAAATTCAAAGAGAAAACTGTACCTGGACCTGAACTTGTTGGAAATGTTTTCCTTGATTAAGCAGGGTTTGAGTGTGACACTAAAAATTATGGAGTGATAAATATGCAATAAATAGACAAAAGCTAGGGTAAGGGAAAGTACATAGATGTGGGTTGATGAGGAAATAAAATTAAGTCATGTAACGAT
>NW_006434825.1:5686421-5695435 GCF_000325575.1 Pteropus alecto | reverse complement strand
AATTTCAGGAAGAGGTTGAAGGTATACAGCTATCACAAAATGTAATTGTTTTGTCTTTCAGTAAAATGTTGTTTTTACTAACATTTAAAATAAAAAATAAACATATCAGGCACTACTCCGCCCCAGGCATTTTGCTGTGTGTTTATATGTGATTCACATTGATAATTACCAGGGTTTGCATAGAAATGCTAGCTACGAGAAGGTGCCGCCATTGTGGGCTAAATTTCACGGCAGGCTAAATCTTATCTTTGCAGCATGGAGGCATTTTCCCAAGACAGATGATGTAAACCCAGCAGAGATGAAATCTTGAAAAGACAATAGTGTACTGAAGACCTTTTCTCAGATGCAAATTGATGTCTGGGGCAGTTATCTAAATGGCCCCCCTCTACTCTCATGCAGTACTTAGTGCTTTCTTGAGAGGTTTCCTACCCTTTTAAAAATAACATTATTGAAACTTTATTTTAACTGTCTTTCACAGGCATTGAAGAAAAAATCTAAATGTTACAGCTTTTAACTTTTTTTTTTTTTTAAAGCCAAGTACTACCCAGCTGTGTTGACTATAAGGGGCTTTTTATTTTCCTTTCAATTCTAGTTTTACCCTTTGATATCAAATTGATGATGGTCAACATTAGTTAAGCAAAAATCTCTCCTATTTTCCCCCATCTGCCTTTCAGCAAATTTCAGTACCTGAAAGTCATTTATATATAATACTAGAAAAAAAAAAAAAAAGCATGGCTCTGGAACCAAACTGCCTGAGTTGAACTCTCAGCTCTGTCACTTCTGTGTCACAATAACACTGTGGACACAATGCCTCGTTTCCCTATGCTGTTTCCCTATTGGTAAAAATGGGGATAATAATTCTATCTCCCTGATAGGGTCATTTAATGGGGCAATATTTATAAAATGCTTTGGGAAATTCCTGGTACAGAATAAATCCTTCACATGTATTAGTTATTGTAGTAAGTAGTGGGATATAAGATCCAAGAGGACAGGAATTTTGGTCTGTGTTGCTCACAGTTACATCTTTAGTAACTAAATAGTGCCTACCACATAATAGATATTCAATGCATGATCGCAGAATAAATGCTTAATTTCATTTGCTTATTTCATTTTCATAATAACAAGGGAGACCTTGACAGAATTTTATATTCCAGAAAAATATAAATAGAAATTTAACTGAAGAGAAAACAATAAATTCTGATGCTGATCAAATAATTAGACTCAGATTTAATAAATCCTACCACTGAAGTGACTCTAATGACCCAACTGAGTAAACATACAGCCCAAAGGATTTCAAGAAGAGTTGCAGTAAGACTTGTGGTTGCAGCAAATACAAGTATTTACTATAAATCAGGTAACTGACATGCATAATCTTATTGAATGCTAGCATAGCCTTATGGGGTTAAGTTGATTTTCATCCTGATATTGCAGATGAGGACCTTGAAGCTCAGGAAAGCTAAATAACTTGCCCAAGGTCACATAGCTAACAAATTGTGGAGCCAGATATAGAACCCAAGGATTTCAGACTCCAGAGAACAAAGTTTTTAACCACTTTGCTATGTGCTAATAAATTCATTTAATAAACAATGCATTGAGAGTCTAAAATATGTAAGGCTCTATTTTGAGTACCTTGTAAATGAAAATGTAGTGACAGAACAGTTCCAAGGGAAAAAAACTACCCTAACACAAATATCTTCATTTTCATAATAAAATCTTGAAAAATACTTTAGGAAAACTATTTTAAATGGCACATATTTTAAATTCTGATCAATTATTAAAACCCAGAAAATAACCAATATTTATTTACAGCAAATAAACCAAAGAAAGAAATTTATTACTTAAAATACTTTTTTTTAATTATCAAGCTCTTGCCAGTTTTTCCACCAACATCCCACCATCCATAGTGTTTCAACTCCTTAAAATACTTCACAATGTCCTCCCTCTATTTTCCAGGTGTTCCTTCCCCATCTCCATGTAAGACAACAGCATTATTGGCATCAAAGAAACATGAAAAAGGTGAAGCTCGTAGAAGAAAGAGAAGAGATAAGAGATAGGAAGTGTGTTGGAGATTATAAAGCTAAGAGCTTAGAGCTTGTTCACTAAAGAGGACTAGTTGTGTAGGATTGCGAGTCAGTTGACAGCTCATGTACACAGGCTGCCATTCCACAGCAGCATCAATGTAGGGTCAGACACCCCTGGGTTTGAATCTAACTCTATGGTATGGTCAAGTTTCTATCTACTCTTAGTCTCTGTTAACTCACATGTAAAATGGAATTAATAATATCTATTTCATTAATAATATCTATTTCATCAGAATGAGAAAATAATATTGTTACCAAATCACTTAGCATGGTATATAGTTCATACTAAACTCTTGAGCATTATCATTAGGAAGGTAAACATCACCTCACTATCACCAACATTATATATTTCACTTATCTATGAACATGGTCCAAAAATATATTGGACTATTTGGCTTTTATATTAATATTCATCACATTGAGCATTCAACAAGCATTCCAATGGCTCTTTTAGCTATTTATAAATTTTATCTCCCCCACCCTAACTTCTATTTCCTACTTCCTTGGAGGATCTTTACCTTTATTCCCTTTCCACCTTGGATAGTATCATTCTTTCTCCCTTTTGTGACCTAATATCCTACCCTTTGCATTTAGGTAGACTAATATCCTCATCTCTTGGGTGTCTCACCACAATTCCAAATCATATTAATGAGCCAAATATTAGTCAACTGAATAACTGAAGAGGACAGTCCTTCCACTTCCATTTGCCTTTTAGAAAAGAAAATAAATAAATGGATTCACAATCCAAGGCTAAGGGATGAATCTGGAGAGTCTGTTCCCAGCAGGCAGGGCATATGCCTTCTGTGTAACAGCTGTCTCTTCATGCTATAACTTCAAGCACAGTATTGTGCTAAAACAGCAAGTAATGTAATAAAAATGGGACAATTCAGCTTCCCCCTCTGCGTGCTAGAGAATGTGAATAGAAAAAAATAAAGAAAAAAATGCAATTTTTCATCAGAGAAATGAAAGAACTGCCCAAAAACAGCTAGGGCAAAGAAAAGGTCTAGGAGATGATGTTTCCATTTCTCATTTGCTAAAGAGAAACCCCAGTTATTCTCTGGTTTGCCTTCTGATGTCTTGCCAGTAGCATCAGATTCTTTGAAATGAAGGCAAAGAGATGCTGACAGCTGTGCCCAGCATGGAAACTGCCAAACTGCAGCAGACCTTGTAGTCTGTCATGTGGCATCAAGCCAAAGGAAGATATCAATGATGCACTTAAGATCCAAAACAACTTGCACATATCAGAGTATTTAAGGGAAATGAAAGGCAGAGCATTTGGAAACACCATGGGCTCTACAATATATTTCTTTCTTGCAAATCATGAGAATCACAGGATTTCCATGAATGTGCTAGTTGAAAGGGATCTAGTAAAAGAGCATATCACCATGCATGGCATCAGATGAAATTCAGGGAAAAAATAAAGAAATGCTTTTTAAGTAATCACAGTGCCATGCTATTTCACATATGTCATTCAAATGATCTTCATGTTAGCCATTTAAATTAGGGAGAATTTCTAGTTGATAAAAAGTAATTTCGAACTAGCTTACATAATAAAAAGGATTTATTAGCTGGTCTAGTTTCATGAATATTAGATACCTTAGAGGACAATCCTGCCAAATAAAATTTAAAATTCAATTCCTCAGTTGTACAAGCCACATTTCATGTGCTCAATAGCCACATGAGAATAGTAGCTACAATATCAGACAGTATAAATATAGAACTGTAATTTCTACAATTACAGAAAGTGCATTGTATATCACTGATCTATAAAAAAAAAAGAAAGAAAGAAAAGAAAAGAACCAAATTGAGCTTTTTAAGCCTTAATTTGGCAAACAAAATAATGAGAAATACTATCTATACTGGAAGAAACACAGAATTCAGAACTGAAAAACAAGGAGAAAATAAACTTTCTGATGGGGATGGTAGGAGGGATTATATCAACAGAGTCTTAAGAACAAAAACATCAGAAAACCAGTAGACAGGAAATAGATCTGCCTTTAATGGATAGATCTTTCTATACAAGAAAAAAAGGGGTATGATTGGGGCTGGGAAGTAACAAAATGGAATCTAAAACATTGGGCCCAAGTGACACATAGAACCAAAGTTTAATCTCAAACTTGAGAGTCAGAGCTATGCCACTCAAGTGAGGGATTTTTATCTGCCTAAAAAAAGTAATTGTTTTTTTTTTTTCAACAAAACTGTAATAAAATCTATTGTAAACTGGCTAATTGATCCAGTTGCTCTATCAACGTCATATCTTAGGTTAAATGCTACAGCTTGCTAATTTTATTATGAATCAAATGCCAAAGAATCTATTTTCTCTTGATTTTCTTAGGTTAACAATCATACCCAGATAGAGACAGTTGAATAAGTAGATATTTCACAAATACAAATAGCCATGATCTTAAAATGGAAATGAAACTTTTCTAAACCCTAGATTTAGCATGAAGCATAAAAACAGATGTCACTAAGTATATAGAGCCTAAACAGTTTGTAAATCTAAACCTCTTTGTGCTCTCAGGCAAAATTTGTTCTCTCTAACCTTCCAGAAAGATTAGTATAGGACTACAGAGTGATCTATAAATTAGAAGATTTTTAATTTAAAAAAAAAGATAAAAATGTTTCCAATGTCTTTGACAGATATATTTTATAAATGTAGATGTTTAAAATAAGTATATTTATTATTTCTAAAATAATATATTCAATACAGACAAGCAGAAAATATAGGGAAAAAACTGGAATAGAGATAAAGATTCAAACATATTTGCACAACTTAAATACAATAATCTCTATTGACATTTTTATGTTTTTTATTTTTTTGCTATTCGGAGTTTTAAAAATATGTTTTTATCCTACATTTACATTTAGGATTATTTTTTAAAGCTGTCAGTATAAAAAACCTTTTTTATATCATTTTCGTAATATAATTAACCATTCTCTTTATATACTTTTTAAATTTTTGCATCATTGTAAGTACAATAGCAACAAATATTGTTGTAGATAAAATGTTGCACCAAGTGTTGAGGTGCAGTGATTTTGTGCTCAAACACTGATGTTAAATCTCCTGGACTGAAGACCTGACTTCAGTTATTTTCTATCTGTGGGATCTTGAAAAACTGCTAAAACTCTCTATACTTCAGTTTCCTAATTTATAATGCTAAATTCATAGGGTTGTTTTAAGAATTAAGAGATAATATGACAGTTCCAGGCATAAAATAGTAGCCTGTTCTCTTCATAAATAGTAGAATCTCCATCATAAGAAAGATTCCCAAGACTGAAAAGACTGGATCAAAGCTATAAAAGATTTTAAATCTTTTGAGAAATTTTGCCAAGCTTGCTTTTTTTAGAGGTATATGTCTATATCTCTAAAAAAAAAAAAAAAAAAAAGTAAAGAAAAGTCATTTTTGAGCATGCCCACTTGGTCATCAGCACTGTTTGTAAATGATTTCTAATGTTAAGCATAAGTAATCATGCAAACAACAGCCTTTTACAAGCCAAAATACAAGATAAAGTTCTACACGCCCCCCCCCCAAAAAAAAATTTTAAAAATAGTCAAAGAAAGTCTTGCTATAAAACACCTGGAAAGAAATAACCTGGGCATCTATTTTTAAATATTAAGCACTCATTTCTCAGAGGCATTTATTTCTAATGACATTCTCAGTGGGGAAAACAATGTTCTACCAGCAAAGGGAATATTGCTGTTTATAAGTAAAAAATAACAGTATTTGAGGGATTCAGAGGGGATGAATGGAAATGATAAACATCAAATGATAATAAGAGCTTCATCTTTCTCCTGTGTTGCAGCTAAATAAAGCTTTACAGTAGATCCCATTGAGGGAATCTACTGGCAGGTTTTGACTACCCAGAATTTCTATCTCATTTCCCAAGGTTAAATGCGCTGGCTTGAGGCAGCTGCTCCGAATGATAAAGGGGACACTGTAGGACAGTGGTGCTCTTTGTAATGTTAATAACCCTTGATTCTGATATCAGATGCAACTCTGGGGAAATCTGCCAGTTCCAGACACAAAAATCTAACTCAGTCAAGTGCACATTATTCAAAAAAAAAAAACTTTTTTAATTTGGCAGGAGCGGAAAATAATTTGAGCATTCCACATATTTAGATACTTTATTTATATCGCTGTACTGAATTTCCACAGGATAACATGCTGTGATATAAAATTAATGTGTTTTTTTCTACAAAAGCAGATGGTATTTTATTTCCGAATTCACTTATATTTATACGCTTATTAGATTCATTTTTATGGTATAAGCTAACCAGGGTAGTGATCTTTTATCATATTTTTTACTTATTTATTTAGGATTTATGTTCCATCTGGCTTCAAAGTAGCATAAGAATGTCTGCAGATGAATGCATGGGTAAAATGAAACATAAACCTAGCCTGCGTTTAATCAAAAAAGCAAAAGGAATAACATTCAGAACCAGAATTAATGCAGGTATGCTTTGGGTAAAAAATTAGGTGCTCTATATATTCTAATTGTGCCATTTTAAAAAAAGGGGAAAAAAAAGAAATATTTGGAATCATCATATAAATCTCCACACCTTTCCTTTTTTAAAAAAAATAGGAAGTACCATGTAAGTCGATTTAAAGAAGAAATGAATGCGATAAAGGTGTGAGACATCGTAGGAGCTTAGGAGGGAAGAAAAGTAAAGGAGAGAGGTATTACAGGGAAGGATTTAGAAGAAAAGTGCCTTCCATGGGTATGACATGCACGGTGGTTGGTTAAAGGAAGGTGATAATGAATAAAATGAAGTCTCTATCACAAGTTTTGGCAAATAGTAATTGTTTAGAAAATGCTGAAAGCAAAAGAAAATGGGTACTCTCACGTGTTAGCTTCTTTAATTAACACAAACGACTGACTTGGACTTCCTTTTGAAGATATCAAATTAACTAAGTAATATACTTACCATGGTTTTACAGAAGGCATTTTCACATTATTCAATTCATGATGATATAAACTCTCAGTAAATGTTGAGGACAAAATACACCATAATCTGTATTCCTATGGTCTAACTTTTAGAAAAGAATTTCAAAAAATCGATAAAGAGGTAACAATATTGACTTTCTCAAATATCAATTCCTTTAGAAATGGGCTCATTCATTCACTTATTAATTTATAGAAAGTATTTCTCTATTCAATATATTCGTTTAGTCATAACTCACCTCGTTATCACCTCGCCACTTGTATATATGGTAGTATTTAATTTGTATTTTTAAATTACAGCTATTATAGCCATTTCAGTTATGTTTTCATTAGTCAAATAAAATCACATCAGAAAATTTCAAGCATAAGTCGCTATTGAAACTGAGAGAGAAATCTTAAGACTAGAATATTTGTGATCCAGCATGAGCAAAATAACAAGTCATATTTTAAAAATGAGTCTGAGCTTGTAGATAACAAAAAGTTTATCTGGTTGCATTCACCTCTCTTCCAGCAGGCACTAGAGAGAAAGAGTGACTTACTGAAGGTTATAAAACAATAAAAGATGAATGCTAAATTTACAACTGAGTTAGGCATTTCCTCTGCCCATAATACTGACCTTTGGGTTCTGCCTTATTCCAAACCTAGGATTCTTGGGGGGCTAAGATAAAATGTCTTACTAGACACAGAAATCAGCAGCTAGATCAGTCTCCCCTCCTGGAGTATGACTTTTACTGAGGACTCAGAAATAGTTGCCTCTGAGGCACCTCACTGTGATACTTTAAAGAAATGTCCCATAAATTTCTGCTCCTGATGTTCTGGAGATGCAGATTGTAGCACTGTGGCACCCATTTCTTTCCATAAATTCCCTTTGGGTTTCAGATAGCCAGAGTTGCTTTTGTACCTTGCAAACAAAAATCATTATGTGATATAAAGCCTAGATAAACTAACTTTTCCCAAAATGTCAGAGGATACTGAGTATGAAGTAGGTCAAGCAAGTCCAGTCTATCTAGTATTTGAATCCAAGGGCTTCTTTCTCAGCTTCACCAGTAGGACTTAGGAAAGGACCTTGTGTACAAATGGCTTATTTGGGAAGCGATCAGAGGAAGCAGGAGTCAGGACTAGAGAGAATAAAATAAAAAAGAAGGAGAGACAAGAGAGAAAATGCATTATCAGGTTGGACCAGTCAGAGAGTGTATAGACATTCCCTGGAGTCTTGAAAGGACAAGATACCCATTGATCCTGTTCCTCTTTCATTGAGGGTTACCTATGGTCATTTACTACTTTCCCACAATTCTATGTCTGCCCAACAGTCTTCTGCAGGTATACTCTGCTATGGAAAGAAAAGCATTGAGAGAAAATAATAGCTAAGGCAGAACTAACTAATAAAAGAATTAAGCAAAGTGGTTGTAGGACAGAGAAAGATAGAAAAATATTCCAAATCAGTAAATTAGTAGGTATATATTATTTCAATTCACTGATGAAATAACTCATATTCTGAAAGTTTAAATGATTTTCTCATGACTACAAGGTCATTAGCTGATAATCATTTTATTATTAAGTGGGGAAGAGTGACTAGTTTCCTCACTAACTGAAAAATATTTTAAAATCTTAAACATACATTCTCCACCTTTACCATTTACGGTTTTATTGATAGGTATGTGTGTTGTCTTTTTTCCAGTGCCTTTAAGCAGGCAAGTTTGTTTCTAATACAGTTTTTCTAATTCTGTCAGCTGGGAAACAAAGGGGGCAAATAATAATATGAGTATGAATAACATCAACTGAACATTTACTAGATCTAGGAAATGTTCAATTCTAAGCTATTTACATGCACTTACCAATTTAATTTTCACAGCAATTCTATGCCATGGCTCTCAATATATGAAATAATGTTTATTTCATATATTATAAAAGAAGTGCAGAGGAGATACAGAGGCCTTAAATGATCTGCCCAAGATTACCAAAGAAATCCTTCCTGTTCTAAAGCAATGC
>NW_006434825.1:5685183-5686381 GCF_000325575.1 Pteropus alecto | reverse complement strand
TCAAAGGAACCCAGTCATGAGAGTTGAGTCAGAGATTGGGAGAAAGCCAGTGTGTTTTCTGTCCGAGTCCATTTCCAACAGTATTTTGTTTTTGACCACTGTATGATTGTTAATATAAATTAATACTGAAAATAGAAACTTTCAGCATTATTTTTGAGCTCTTGTTATGTGCTAAGAGCTTTACATACAGTAACTTATTTCCTCTTCTCAGCTGTCGAAGGAGGTAGGATTTTACTAGGGGATAAAGTCTGAGGCTCAGAGACATTCAGTACCTTGCCAAAGGTCACACAGTTGCAATAACAGACGTAATTAAATTAGGATTCTAGCTGAGAGAGCAATGCCCTTCTCTTTATGCAATTCAGTCATGTCCCTCTATAGCTTAAATATGTAAAGATATTTGTAGGAAGGATAGCTCTATTCAAACATCAAATGTGGACTTGGACTCTGCAGGTACAATGGTTTACACTTTTCTTTTTGTCTTTCCAATCATAACTAGGAGTATAAAAAGACATTTTTTTTACAGTGGTGGCTTTTGAACAAAATCATTATTTTGTATACATAAAATTAATACAATGTTATATGTTGATTATATCTCAATTTTATAAAAGCTATCTGCATAAATGCCTGCATTGATAGGACCATTGCTCCCTCAAAAAGCATTTCAATTTGTTTTCTGGCCTATCTACATATGAAGATCTTCTTAGTCCACCCATTGAAGCCTGAAGAAGGTAAGGGCTAAAGGAGAGCTTCCAGGATAAGATAGAAATGTATACGATACTGTTAAGAGTAGGAATATTATGGAATAGTGAAAAGGTAGGAGAGGATGACATAAGCAAAAGTATAGGAAGGAATCTATGGGACCCCATGTAAAAATGGGGATATTGATATTACCTACATCATAGGTTCACTGTGAAAAATTAAATGAGATAAGCCACATAACATTTAGCCCAGCTTAGACTCTACAAATTTAAATTTTTTAACCTCTATCATCATCATCATCATCATCATCACCTTTACCATCATTAGGTCCCTGCTTACCCCCCAAATCTCACTCTCCATTGCTCCAGAATTTCTCTTAGACTTAAAATGTGAAATAATTTTAATTGTGAGCAGAACTTGGTGGAAATATCATGGACTATGTAGACACTGGTAAAATTACACAGATTCTAATGAGGAAATTATTTATTTTTATAATAAT
>NW_006434825.1:5682373-5684991 GCF_000325575.1 Pteropus alecto | reverse complement strand
ACTTATAATTATCATTTTATAATAATCACTTCTTATCAGAATATTGAAAAATTTGCATAGTTCTTATGTTGGCTGATACATAGTAAATATTCAGTATATGGTTGCTTAAGGTCACATAGAAATATAAGGTAATGCAGAGTCTATATCAAGTAGGGTCTCAGCTGAAAACATGTTGCATTTTGAAAATAAGATAACTGGAGAAGAGTTTAATAAAGGGGCTACTTTTCAATTGTGAGAAATAGGATACAGAACTCACAGAAGATATTACAGTATCCTGGAGCTCTATTTCGACCCCTAGGTCTAATTGGATAAGAAGAGGGGAGGGTTTGCTCAAGCTGGACAGAGTTATACACAGAGAGCCATCCTAAGGTAGGTGAGACTTCAGTTAAAAGAGAGAGCAAGACTGCAGTGAGTCAGTTAGGATCCAAGAGATCAAATACCCAAACTCACTTTCCACCCTCCTTCTTTCCATGGATAGAGTCTAACTAGGTCATCTTCTCATGGTGCAAGAATGGGCGAGAAAGGGTAGAAAGTGGATCTGGAGAAGCGAGCAGAAAATATTCCACTGAGGGGCTAGTTAAATAGGTTAGCCTCTGTATGTATGCATAGACACACAGGAACATACATACACTCAATAGTGAACTAGGTATAAAGTTTTCTTCTGTTACATCAAAAGTTGTGACAAGTTTCCTTTAGCGTAACAGTCAATTGTGAAGTAATATATTTGTTTTTTCTTATTAATCCCTTGATAGTGATCCCTTACTCTTTTCTGTAGCTCAGTCCTCACTGTCATTCAATATGTTCAGTGTAATTACTCCACAAATGCTTATTGTATTGAATTAAATATTTGTCAGAGGCCACTCTTTAGTTAAAGAATCTCACTTACATAGGACTTCCACTTTACATCTGGAAAATAACCTTATAGGAAAGGTTAAAAGATTTAGTCAAGGTCACAGAGCTGATTAACCATAATACTGAAAAAGGGCCAGGGTCCCAATTTCTGATCTTGTCTTTTTCTGATGTGTCATTCTCTACATACAAATTCTCCTTCCACGTGAGCTTTACAAGTCTGTCCTTTCAGAACCCTGGACAGTGCTCAATATGTGGCAATAGAACCATTTTTGTTTATTTGCTTTGGTTTCACAGCCATATTCTCTGATCCTAGAATAGTACTGGGAGCATTGTAGGTGCTTCATACAGTTTGATGAAGAAATAAGTTTGATGGTGAAGATAAAGAGAGTAAGGAAGAAGTTTGTTTCAAGCAAACAGTATATTATCTCTTCCTAATTATGAGTCTTTTCCCCTAGGTACTTTTTTAGGTACCCTCACATATATGCTGATAAAGTACATTGCATCCATAGCTATGTGTTTGGGTAACATGAATTGTTAGAGATATCCCCAGCTGATTCCAGGGCAATGGAAAACCAAAGGAATATTCAAATAGAATTTTATGCAAAGAAACCATTTTTTGCATAAAATACTTTCACAGCATTAAAATACTATTCACAGCATTAAAATACTATTCCCTATTTAAATACCAAAAAAAAAAAAAGTATTTCATGTACAGAGCTCACTCTGGGCCAGTCTATGGGTGGAATGACAAAACATGGCTTCACTTTCAAATAAAAAATTATTAATGGAAGAGCTTTAGAAATCATTTCCTTGTGAAATATAAATCTGTCTCTTTGAATAAAGCATTCTGACAGGCAGTCTAGGAAGTACTAATACAAGGTAACAATCTATCCATACTACTGAACTTTATTTGACTGTGAGAAAAACAGTATAAAATTCTATTATAACATATCCAAAAGGCCTGGATCTGCCCAAGTCTTTGTATTTCTTTTACAGAAATCCTTATAAATCATTTAAAATCACTGACCCTATCTTATACCTCCCTTACAGCCATAGTTCAGATGGAAGCTGTGTTATACTCTAAACGGCTTTGCTTCTCAGATGTAAAACAGAATTTATGTTTACTATTCTTCTTCAGACACCCACGCTTTCCTTCTGCAAGATAAACCTTATAACTGCTTTAAATCATCCATTTTCTTCTTGTGATTACTGGAGAAATGGCAGATTTACAAGCCTAAGACCATCTGTGCCAAGAAAAAAAAAATGATTTTTTTTCTTAATAAAAGAGATGGCATTGTTTTATTGTCACTTTTATTATCTTGCTTATCGGCACATAAGCATCCTCCAAGTTTGACCTTTAGGTATTCACTTTGCTCACTGTGATGTCTTCTCTACTTTCCTACTCTCTCCTATGAATTTATGCTAAACAAGTATTTCTCGACCTTGGCACTATTGACATTTTGGTAACAAACACTTTAATAATGCTTTGTTGTCGGGAGGTCTCCTATACACGGTAGGATGTTTAGCAGCACCCCTGGCTTTTACCTGCTAGATGCCAGGAGCACGCCCACCCCTCAGCTGTGACGACAAAAATGCCAAATGTCAGATTGCACCATGTCTCCTGGAAGGCAAAATCACTCCCAGTTGAAAACCACTGTGACAGGACTCCACACATGCTTAGTAAATCAAGAAAAGGAAATTAAAGTTAAGGTACGCCTACTAAGGACTCCAACAGAATTCATCCTACCTGTTCACACATCCATTCA
>NW_006434825.1:5679759-5682305 GCF_000325575.1 Pteropus alecto | reverse complement strand
CATTCTCATGAAGAGTTGGTTTTGCAGTTATTTGAACGATGTCATTATACACTAAGTCCTAGAAAGGACTTACTTGTTTGGTAAGTCCAGGAGAGAATAAAAATCGAATAAATCAGAACCTTGATTTATAAACTCATAAACTCTGGGAAGAGTAGTCACAGTATGTATATTCACAAAGATTTTAATTTGTGTATTGGAGTTAGAACTCACAAAGATTTTAATTTGTGTATTGGAGTTAGAAAAAGACAATGTAACGATGAGCTTTAGGATGCTAATGTTTCAAAAAATAGTTAATGCTTTGAGTTTCCAATCTTCTAAAAAAAAAAACCACTACATTTTAGTAAATAGACTGGAGCATATTTTGTAAGAAACTTGTAGTAAAGTACATAATATATATAAGTTAAATCCTGGGTTACAGAAATTTTTCATTTGTTTGATACTTATTTATAATTTCAAATTTTTCTACAGTGTGTGTGCATTTCTTCTATAATTAGTAAAAATCAATAAGCTTTATAAAGCTCATTAAAAATTCTGGCTCCTGCACATTTGAAGTTTTAAGCCCCATACAGTGAACACTTTACAGTAACTTTCAGCCTCAGAGGGGATTTTTTTATGGGCAACCACTGAGTACCCCTAGAGAGCAAGGAAATAAAGTTAACATGACAGCATTTTCCAAATTGCTTTCGAAGACACAAAATGGCAGCAGGCTTTTGGAAACCGGACCTACAGTCTGTGCCCAAGGAACAATGGTACATGAAACAAAGTCATTTCTCTCAGTCCTCCTCACTCTTTAAGTGTTTTCTGCTATAGCAACTAAAGCCTCTAATACCCCCACACCCAGGCCTCCAGAAGGTCACATTTGCATTGGCTAGACGGGTGGTTCAAGTGGTGCTGCCCATGGATACTGTCTGCTATTGCTCATTTACTTAATTACAAATCCTTTCCCTGCCAGCCTTTCCTGCCTGGTCACCTCCTGCTGTGTGCTGCTTGGACATTTAGCTGGAAATAGGAAGAAAGAAAAATAAAGCTGGGGATCAAGCTCTGAATCTGTGCAAAAGACAATTTATAGGTCCATGCAAGCTGTTTGTGGGATACAAAGGGAGTATGGGGAAAAGATTACTTGTGGGAAATTATTTCCTTGAGGACACTAATAAAATCTTTGCTGTGGTTGTTAGGAGCATTGGCTTTAATGCCACGCTGACCTGGGTTCCAAACTCAGCTCTGTCTGTTCTTAGTTCTGCCATGTCAGGGAACCCTGTTAACCAATCTGAATCTAGTTTTCATCTTCTGAAAAATGGACTTAATAATACCCATCACAATCTGTGAGTTAAATGATAACTATCACTAATCATATTTAGGGTATCCTTAAAAGTTATTCACTTAGTCATTCACTTAGTCGAACAATTAGTTCAGTACATCGTATGTGCCAGAAACTCTGCTACTTGTTGAATAAAAAGATGATCAACAAAAGTAGTCCCTCCCTTCAACAAGCATCCAGTCTAATTAAAAAATCATATATTTAGGAAATATACACACAAATAAGTATATGACTTTAATGATGATACATACCACAGAGTACAGTTAGTAGGAGCCATCTGAGGGTAGTAAAGGCTGTGTTGAGGATCACCAACTTGAATCTGGAAGACAGAAGTTTTACCAGGTGAGGGGGAAAAAAGCATTCCTTATGGACTGAACAATATAGAAAAGTATCTTATGACATTATGGGACGTAGGAGGCTGAATAACGATTTCCTTTGTATACTGAGTACATAGCATAGTACCTAACACGTAGAGGCCTATAAATATTTATTGAATGAATAGATGAGATTTATAAGCAGGAGTTCGTGAGTGTTGATTCAGTTACTTGCTAGAAGTATAATCTTTGGCCCATAATTTACTTGTCTAAGCCTTAGTTTCTCTATTTGTTGGCTACTATTGTTTACAATACTGCCATCTGTAGATTATTTTTAAGATCATGAAAAAAAGAGTGGATGTGAAAGGACTTGCCTTGTAAAGTGCTACACAAACATAAATATGAGTTTTCCTCTACAAATATCACGAGGTAGAAGCCCCCTCAGCACTTAGTTCACTGCTACTTTCATAGCATCCAGCAGGTACCTGAACTAAATCAGATGCTCACTAAATATCTGTTAATAAAATACCCATTGATACTGATTATGTTTTTATTTTTCAGTGTGTGTACACTATGTGTACAAATACATCTCTGCGATTTTGGATTCTGTATGGTTTGTAAGTCAACTGAAACACAAGCATATTAAACCAGATATGATTATATAGTCCCTCTTATTGTACTCCTTGTACTATTCACCAATCTAAGCCCATCAACTAGTCTGAATCTCCTGAAATATTTCTAAGCAGAGCTGGTACTTCTACTAATTGAGCCTGTATCTTTTCTCTCCAACTCAATTTGCTTCTGACAAACTGGAGCGCAAGAAGAAGGACTGGGAGATGTATTGCATAATTTATGGAAATACTAATGTGGCTGCCTCAACATTTGAAAAGCAATAGAGCACAATGCATTGGCAG
>NW_006434825.1:5646333-5679706 GCF_000325575.1 Pteropus alecto | reverse complement strand
TGCCAAGAATATAAGATTTTGAGCTTTCTTTATCTAGACCATTTTTTTAGAACTGTGTTAGCAGAAAGCAACTTTGAGAAGTGATATCTCTTTCCACCCCACCCCCAAACAAAAAGCGGACTTGTTTTCACTTATATGAAAGTGGGAAATCCTATAATCCAGTTTCTTTCCTGAAATTCACATTCTTAGACTTGGCAAGTGGAGGGAATGGGGGGAACCAACACAAATGAACATAAAGCACTGGTTACTGCTTTTGCTGTGAGTAATAATATTTTTTGCCTCTGAGCCAGGAGTCTCTTGTCTTTAGCCAGTATCTATGATATTGCAGCAGTCTACCTGGTTAGTTTATGAGTAAAATCACTTTTCTGTACATTGGTATAATTTTGGCATTAGGATCTGATTTTTCTGGATCTATCATTCCACTTAACTATTTTGAACTTTAGTTTTGTCTTTTGAACTTTGAGATCATAACTCCAACCACAAGCATTGAGCCAAAATTATATCACTTACAACCAAATAGGTCAAAGTAAGGCATTGTGCTAACAACAAAACAATACAAAATAAAATTGCCACAAATTACTGAAAGAATTTGGGGGAAATTTACAGACTCTAAAAAGAAAAATACAGTTAAATAATCAGGTCACGGGAAAATCAGAAACAGAATAGTTCCGGGTGTCTAAGACATAGGAACTCATGGACTATCTCTAGAGTTATTTTGAATGGCATAACTCCAATACTTTCTGTTTTCACGTTCAAGATTCAAATTCCTAGGAGAAGAATATTAACTAGTTGAACTTGGATCATTTATTTTCACTTTGACCAAGATGATGTGATAGGAAGAGAAGAGGGAAAGGTATTTTACTAAACAGTTGGGCTGGCTGGAGTAGCAAATGCCCAAAGAAAAGCAAAAATCAGAGACATTCCTTAAATACCACTCCTGGCATATGTAAATGCTCAGTACAGGTTAGGTGTTACTCTCTTGTTCTTCAATGCTCTTGTTGCTATTATTATTAATAATAATAAAAATCTTGTTCCAAACCTGTCAGTTACTGATAATATAAGCTCGTTAAAAAATTTCTTCCACTGTAGAAACTACAAGTCTATCAAGGAGAATGTCATAGATATAAATTAAGGAGATATCAGATTTCTTTCAAGGTTAAGTTTACACTGGTCTCGTAACCAGTGGGTGTGATGGCCTGAACTGACAATTTTTCTTCAATTTGATAAGAAAATAAAGAATGCAACTCTCGGCTAGGAGTGGAGATTCTAGCTGTTTTGCATCTGCGCCTACTTGCTTCCTAGTTATTTGATTCTGGAAAATTAAATTAATCTCTCTACATTTTAGTTTTCTCATATTTAATTCATAGAGTTCATTGAAGTAGACAATCCACTTAATGCATTGACACAATCCCTGACACTTAGTAAATGCTCAATAAATGTTAACTATGGCTATTATTCAGTGACCTACGGAAGTTCAGGTCTTCACTTTCACCTGCCTGTCCACCCCATATAAATAATAGGTAGATCTTTAATGTCAGGCATGGCCTCTACTGGACATTTTTATAAACAAAAATAGCCAAACAATTATGAGAAATCTGCATGCTAAGGATAAAGACAATTCGGTAATATATTTTTCTGAGGAAAACAAAAACCTAATAAAATTTTAAATTTGCTCATATAGAAAGAAGTATACTTAAAGAGAGGTTTAATAATTTAGAAATAAGATTCTCCTCTTTAGTTGTGGTTTCAATGTGCAGCTTGACCATGCTTTTTGATCTTCTGTGTGTGCACATTTTAATCATTCAACTGTCTTAATTTAGCCATTTGACTCCTTTGTCTTAAGGAATTGCTTCATTTTTGAACTGAAACAAACTTTTAAAATCTATCATAAATATTTGTTTTACATAACCATGATTGAGAGAAGAAGAAAAGGCTTGTTCATTTTCACTTAATTCTAAAAGGTACTGAAATCATAGTGCTTTCTTATTCCTTACAGTGTCTGGCTATAGTTATGTAAATGGGATCCGTGAAGAAGTCTTTACTGAGCTTGCATTCACTGAACACTGCAGCAGAGTAGAACTCAGTAATTATAAAACATGTCAATTATCGATCTGTAGCATCTCCTCTCCATCTAATCTATGCCTTTTAAAAATGCATAAGAATCTAACTATGGGTTTATCAAAATGTTATTTACATAAGAGCAGCTGATCTCAATTGGTATTTATGACTTTTGAAGAAAAAGAAAAAAAATATATCATTTTCACATCTCTCATTATTGAGCTCATTTTTTGGAAGAGTCCTAACTCCTGGGGACCCGGATTCATACAAACCTTAGGCCCAAATTCTGTCTTTGCCATTTACTCCCTATGTAACTGCACATCTATCAGTTAACTCTGCTGAGCCCTGGCTCCTAGAAATCCTGATCTTTTATCTTATTGGGTCTGTGGGAAAATCATAGAATAACTTTTCCGAGTTTGTGTTTGTGGTTCCAATTGTATCACAATGGTCCTCTCCCTCAGAGATGACTTCATTTTTAACAATCCCCTTAGCTTACATTATCATCAACATTGATACCCATTACCAAAGAACTGGGCTTCCATAACAGACTCCTGTTCTGCTTTTCTTTTCTGTCCTCATCTGCATCTCCTCTTCTTCCTACTATCCCATGTATGCAGAGGCCTGCAACTTAGCCTTATGTTCCCTTACATCTTCAATCCTAGAAACAACATTAAAAAGTTCGTATCTCACTAATAATTGGTACCAGCTAGAATGACAGACATCCTAATTCTTTCAACAATTCTACAACTTATCTAATAGTTGCCTCTTTTACACATTGCTTTCATTCCTTGCCTTCAAAGGAAAACTTAAAACCAGATTTGTCTGACTTTAATGCTCACAGTTTTTCAACTATACGCACTGCTTCCTTGTTAAACCTCTCAACTCTAGACTTGGCCACCTGAGTTCTTGGCTAATATGTATAGTTAATTAGGTCTGGGTGTTTTTAGCTGGAGGGCAATCAATTTCCTACAAACATATTCCCGTATGTCCGTTAGAATTACCACTACGCTTATAATTTTCTCATCCACTGGGATAATATGATCCCTATCTCAAAGGGTCAGTTGTAAGGACAAAATAAGTGAAAACATATAGATGGGACACTACTTGGCATATGGTCCATTCTCAGTAAGTTAGTTCTTATTATTAGTATTAATATTAGCATTAGTACTACTACTACTATAAAAATGCTCTAAAAGTTTAAAACTAGAAATGAGTAGACATAAACTCAGAGACTAACAATACAATGAGTCCAGTACTCAGATAGATATTTCTATAAGATGCTGTATGATCACAACAGAGAGCACCTAGTTATACAATGCCTGCCCTTTCATTTTTAGTCACTGAACACACACACACACACACGCGCCCCATATTTTGGAGAGGGAAAGTATATTGTAGGAATCCTCTGGACCATGCCCTGTGGAACCTGAAAGTCTTAGTGAATGCCACTTTGAGGTGAGAATTTCTATCTTCAGTTACCAAATTGTCTCCTGAAGTAATTGGAACCCATAAGCCTTAGATATAAAACTGTATGATGCCACTGACTGTAATAGAGTAATTTGAATTGAGGCAGCAATACTGTTTCTGAAATGGGAGGGTTTGCTTAGCTTATATAAAAAATACAAACACATATTATTATAAAATACATGCAAAAATAATATATATACATGTATTACATAAATGCATATACATTTTAAAAGATTTTGTGCCTAACTGGCACATCTCCCAAATCCCTAATTATATTTAGTATTAGGCAGCCTAGACATTGCACCCTGGTCCTTCCAATGAGAGTCATGATAACATTCAGTGAGTTTTATGAATGGGAAAGCCCAGTGACTCTCTCTGTCTCTGGAGAATCCTACAGCAACAGGTCCATGCTACTGCTGATAGGGTGGTTTCTTGCTGGCCACTACCTGAAGGGAATGAGAAAGTAACCATTAATTCAATTCCCTTTATTTTTTATCTTATTGGAAACTGTAGAGGAAAGGGATAGGAGGTAGCATTAAAGCTTATTTTCACTTACTTCTACTTCTGCCTCTGAAGAAATTAGAAAATTAATTCTTATTCAGACTAACCCAGGGGAGGAAGTAGATGGATAGACAAGGAACCACTTGCCTCTTAATAACCTCACTGTCACTAACACGCCCTTACAGAGTATCTGGCGGTCACGTGAGAGGCAGGGGGGCAGCTGTTTTACACAGAGGCACAGTGATTGAGTAGGGTAATGTTCCAAAGGAAGACAAACGAAGGAAGAGAACTGCTTGTGTTTAAATCCTGGCTATATCATATTTACCAGCTGTGTGATCCTGGGCATTTTCACCCTCTGAATTCCAGGTGACTCTTTTATATAAGGGGAAAAACACTTATATTAGATAAATCTTGATAGAATTAAAGAAGATGATGTAGGCAGATGATGTAGTATGTAACAAATATCCAATCAATCATGGTTTCCTTCTTTGTATTGCCTACCAACTCTATCTCTTCCAATACTACATTTCAGAGCAGTATGTTAATTGATATAAAACTCAAATAATCAAGAAAGGGTAAATTATTCTCTAATTAAAGATATGAATTTCAAAGTCCTAAATATTCAACGACAAAGAAACTTAAAATCAGGACTGACTTGTAAATTTTATTGAGAATATAAAGAATAATAAGACATGAACATTGTCCTCCATTAACCAGGTGAAAATGGATAGAAAATATAGTCTAGCAAAAAAAAAAAAAAAAAAAAAAAACCCATAATGAGCAAAGGTATGAATTTGCAAAAGAGCATATGGATTTATATATGTGTATAAGGAACTATAGGTATTCCATTTCATAGAATATATAGTTTATAGGGACAGAAGATGGGTGATGGCTTTAAAATACATGAAGAGAAAGCAACCTATAACATAAAATAGAATCCCCTTAAGACCAAAAGATTATCAATAGATTTTTCAGCAGAAACATTACAGGCCAGAAGGGAATGGGATAATATATTTAAAGTGCTGAAAGAAACAAAACAACCACCACCACCAAAAGAACTCTACCCAGCAACATCATCCTTCAAATTAAAGGAGATATCAAGAATTTTCCAGATAAACAAAAGCTGAAGGAATTCATCACACCAGAATGCCCTTATGAGAAATGTTAAAGAGAGTTAGTTCTTCAAGGTAAAATGAAAGAACACTAATTAGTAACATGAAACATTTGAAAGTATAAAAATCACTGGTAAAGGCAAATATATAGTCAAATTCAGAATACTCTAAGGTAATGATGATGGGTAAATCACTTATAACTCTAGTATAAAGGTTAAAAGAAAAACATAGAAAACTATAATAATTTGTTAATGGATACACAATATTAAAATATGTAAATTATGACATCAAAAAATGGAGGAGGGGGAGTATAAAAATGCAGAGCTTTTGTATGCATTTGAAGTTATCAGCTCAAAATAGACTGTTACGAGATGTTCTTTGGTAATCACAAAACAAAAACCTATGGCAGATACACAAAATATAAAGAGAAAGGAATTAAAGTATACCAATACAGAAAATTATCGAACCACAAAGAAAGAGCATGAGAGGAAGAAAGGGAAAAAAGAACTAGAAAACAGCCAGAAAACAACAAAAGGGCAACACCAAGTCCATAAATATCAATAATCAATCTAAATGTAAATAGACTAAATACTCTAATCAAAACACATTGGTGGCTGAATAGTGAGGAAAAAAAAGAAACATAATCTAACTATATGCTGCCTACAAGAGATTCACTACAGATTTAGGAACACAAATAGACTGAACATGAAGAGATGGGAAAAGATACCCCATGCAAATGGAAACCGAAAGAAAGTAAGGATAGTTATGCTTATATCAAAAAAAAAATGGACTTTATGCCAAAATCTGTAAGAAGAGACAAAGAAGGTCATTATATAATGATAAAGGAGTTATTTATTGAGGATATAACAAATGTAAATATTTACGCACCCAACATCAGAGCACCTAAATATATAAAGCAGTATTAATGGATCTGAAGAGGGACAGCAACACAATAATAGTAGGAGACTTCAGGGTCCCATTTTCAACAACATATATATCATCCAGGCAGAAAACTAATAAGGAAACATTGGACTTAAACTACACATTATATCAGATGAACCTGAAAAGCATATATACAGAACATTCCATTCAACAGCAGCAGAACGCACATTCTAATCAAATGTACATGGGCTATTCTCCAGGAAAGATCATGTGTTAGCCCACAAACAAGTCTTAATAAATTTTAAAAGACCAATATTATATCATAAATCTTTTCCCACTAAAATATTATGAAACTAGAAATCAATTACAAAAACTGGAAAATCAAAATACATGGAAATTCATTAACACACTTCAGAACAACAAATGGATGAAAGATGAAATCAAAAAGGAAAAAAATATCTTGAGACAAATGAATATGGAAACACAACATATCAAAACTTACTGGATGCAGCAAAAGCTATTCTGAGAAGTTCATAGCAGTAAATTCCCACATTAAGTAAAAAGAAAGAACTCAATTAAACAATCTAACTTTACACCTCAAAGAACTAGGGGAAAAAAAAGAACAAACTAAGCCCTTAAGTTAATAGGAGGAAGGAAATAACAAAGATCATAGTAGAAACAACTGAAACAGAAAATAAAAAGACAATAGGAAAGAATAATGAAATTAAAAGCTGAGGGGGTGGCTCCATAGTGGTTAGCACATCTGCTTCTCATGCAGAAGGTCTTGGGTTCGTGTCCCAGGTGGAGCCACAGACCATACCCCGGGGATGCCAGGCCCCGGGGGCACGCCACGAGCATGTGGGAGGAGATGCCCTGCCTTCAGAGATCCAGTTCTTAAGGGGAATAAAAATCAAAGGATTATCTCAATAGACACAGAATAACCACTTGACAAAATTCAGCATCTTTTCCTAATAAAAACTCTCAACAATCTGGGTCTAGATAGAACATACCTCAAGATAATAAAGAAAAACTCACAGATATCATCATACTCAATGGTGAAAAGCTGAAAGCTTTTTCTCTAAGGGCAGGAACAAGACAAGTGTGTTCACTCTCACCACTTTTATTCAACATAATAGTATTTGAAGTCTTAGCCAGAGCAATTAAGCAAGAAAAAGAGACAAACAGCATCCAAATAAAAAAAAAGGAAGGAGTAAAATTTTCTGTTTGCAGATGACATGATATAATATGTAGAAATCCCTAAAAACTCCACACACACACACACACACACACACACACACACACCTGTTGAAGTAATAAAGTTCCACAACATACACTCAAATAAAAAAAAAAAAATCTGTTGTCTTCTATACACTAAGAATGAACTATCAGAAAGAAATATTAAGAAAACAATCCCATTTACAAATGATCAAGAAGAATAAAATACCTTTGAAATAAATTTAACCAAGAAGTTGAAAGACCTGTACACTGGAAACTATAAGACAATCAGGTGGAAAAAATGAAGAAGACACAAATAAGTGAAAAGATATTCCATTCTCGTGAGTTAGAATAATTAAATTGTTAAAATATCAATCCAAATTGTTAAAAAATACAACCCAAAGCAATCCACAGATACAATGCAATCTCTATCAAAATTTCACAAAACTAGAACAAAAAACCCTAATATTTGTATGAAACCACAAAAGACCTGAAATAGCCAAAACGGTCTTAAGAAAAAAAGAGCAAAGGTGTAGGCATCATTGCGCCTGATTTCATACTGTATTATAGAGCTAAAGTAATCGAAAAGTATGATATTGACATAAAAACAGACAATAGATCAATGGAAAGATTAGAGAGCCCAGAAAAAAAGCCCATACATATATGGTCAATTAATTTACAACAAAGGAACCAAAAATATGGAATGGGAAAGGACAGTCTCTTTAATAACTGGTGTTAGGAAAACTAGAAGCCATATACAAAAGGGTGAAACTAAACCATTATATTACACTACACACAAAAATTAACTCAAAATGGATTAAAGACTTGAATGTAAGATCTAAAACTACAAAACTCTTGGCAATGAATTCTTGGATCTAACTCCAAAAGCAAAAGCAACAAAAGCAAAATAAACAAGTGGGACTACATCAAACTAAAAAGCTTCTGCACAATAAAGGAAACCACCGACAAAATGAAAAGGCAAACTAAACAGAAGAAAATATTTGCTGCACAATACACTGTAAAATCATATCTGATAATGAGTTAATATCCAAAATACATAAAGAACTCAAGCAACTCAACAGCCAAAATACAAATACCTGTTTGGATGGCAATAATCAAAAACACGAGAGATAACAAATGCTGATGAGAATGTGGAGAAAACAGAACCCTGTACACTGTCAGTGGACATGTAAAGTGGTACAACCACTACGGAAAATGGTATGGAGAAATCAAAGATACAACTACCACATGATCCTGCAATTCCACTCCCGGGTATATATGTGTCCCCCAAAAATGAAATTACTCTTTCTATACTCCAATGTTCACTGCAGCATTATTCACAATAGCCAAGGTATGGAAACAACATAATTGTCCAACAAAAAATGAATGGATAAAGAAAATGTACACACTCACAGGAATATTATTGCATCTTAAAAAAAAAGAAAAGGAAATCCTGCCATTTGCAACAACATCGATGAACGTAGAGGACATTGTGCTAAGTGAAATAAGCCAGACAGAGAAAGATAAATACTGCATGATGTCACTTATGTGTAAAATCTAAAGAAAAAAGAAATTGAATTCATAGAAACAGACAGTAAAATGTTGGTTGCCAGGTGCTAGGTAGGGGTGGGGAGAAATAGAGAGAGGCGAGTAAAAGGGTAGAATCCTTCAGATATAAAATGAATAAGGTCTGAGGAGCTACTGTATAACATGAGATTATAGTTGATAATTTTGGTATTGTATAACTGACATTTGCTGAGTAGAACTTAATTAAGCATTCTCACACACACAAAAAGTAATGAATGTGTGAATTAACTTGATAATTGGAATCTTTTCACAATGTATACATATGTCAAATCATCATGTACACTTTACACTTGTAATACAATTTGTCAAGTATGCCTCAATAAGTTAGAAAAGACCCCATAAGAGGAGTATCAGTACTCTTCTTAAGAGGTGAGAGTCCGTATGCCCTACTTTGAATCTGGGTGGGGTTTTGCTTTAAAACAGCAATTTGCCAAAACCAACTGGGTATCCCAAAATTCGATTAAATTCTAATCCTAACAAGTCTATGGCCATGCTGCCCTGAACAAGCCCAATCTCGTCTCTCGAAAGCTAAGCAGTGGAAATAGTCTACGGCCATGCCTCCATGAACAAGTCAGATCCTGTCTGATCTCAGAAGCTAAGCAGAGTCAGGCCTGGTTAGTACTTGGATGGGAGACCACCTAGGAAGACCAGGTGCTGTAGGCATAAAAAATAAAAAAATAAGAGATCGTAAGCTGACAAGGTCCTTGCAATCTGTGAGGTCAACCAAGGGTTGCCTCGCCTAAAAATATTAATAATAATAATAAAATAATAAAATAAATTCTAATACTACCTAGCTTTATTTAGCACCAACCCCGTAGGTTAAGAGGCTCAGTGCCACGAGACTATGCCCACTTCGGACTCCAGCCACAGGTCCTAGGGACTGCCACAGTTCTGACAAACAGGACTGGCCACGAATTCAGGAGTTCCCATGACCTCCTGCAGGTTCAATAATTTACTGGAACAACTGGCAGATTCAATAAAGTGCTCTACTTAAAATTACCATTTTATTACAAAAGATACAAATGAACAGCCAATTGTACAGGTAAACAGGGCAAAGATCCCAAGCAGGAGCTTCTGTCCCATGAAATCAGAGTACGTCGGTCTCACAGTACATCACTCTGTTCACCAACCAAGAATCTCTCCAAATCTCATTATTCGGTTTTCACCCAAGTTTCAGTACAGGGCAGGATTGACTGAATCCCTGCCACATGATTTAATGTAATCTCCAGCCCTTCTCCCTTCTTCCTAGTTCACGGTGTAGGACTGAAAGTTCCAACCCTTTAATCACATGGTTAGCTTTTCTGGCAATCAGCCCCATGCTGAAGCTACCTAGGGACCATTATGAGTCACCTCATTGCATAAATTCAGATATGGTTGAAAAGAGTCATTATGCATAACAAAGACGCTCTGATCACTCAGAAAATTCCAAGGATTTTTGAAACTCTGTGCCAGAAACCAGGGACAGAGGCCAGATAGCTATATTCTTCATTATACCACAGCTTGTGACTGATTTGACAAAGCGAGCTGCTAAAGTGGTTCTGTGTGATTCACAGGCTGGGTCATAAAAGGCCACACAGCTTCCACCTTTTTCAATGGAACATTCATACTCAGAGCCCTGAACTATACTCTAAGAAGTCCAGCTCCGCAAGGCCTCCATGCTAGAAACCAACCAAACTGCACATAGGCACTCTGGCGCCTACTTGTGAGTCAGCCTAGCATAGAGATGTGATAAGCCTTTAGATGATTCTAGTCACCAGCCCTCTAGTCACCCTGAGCCATTAAGCCTTCCAGCTTCCCCAGGTAATGTGGATCAGAGAAAAGCCACCCCTGCTGAGTCCTATGTGAATTCCTGACCCACAGACTGTGTGAGCTTAATAAAAGGTCCATTCTAAGCTGCTGAATTACAAGGTAACTTGTTACACAGCAATAGTAACTGAAACAAGTCATAACAAGTGAGGCTGGAGGAGTACACTGGGACCAGGTCACGCCACCCTAAGAGGTTGGGCTTTATTCCATAGAAAACCAGTTTTCAGAGTGGGGTTGGGGGAGAGGCATCATAGCTGGATTTACTTTTTAGAGAACTCATTCTGGCTGCAGTGAGAAGGCTAAATTTAAGAAGGGTAAGACTGGACTCAGGGAGAATGGTGAGAGGCTATTGAAAGATGTTGAGGACATTTACTAGGACAGTAATGATATGAATAGAGAAGAGAAGATAGCCTTAACAATAATAAAAAAAAAAAATAGGAAGTAAAAGCAGCAGAATTTGGTGGGAAATCCAATACAGAATTAGGGAATGGGAGGGAAAAGGAAGAATTAATGATTACCCCCCCCCGTTTCTGGATTGAATGGGTACGAAGATGATAAGGCTATTAATAGGGTTGAGGAAAAGATAATATCCATCAAGTTTTGAATGTGTTGAATTGCAATTTCTTTAGAATTCCAGGTGGACATATCCAGCACACTGCTCACAAGCCTAAAGCTTGAGAAAGAAATTAGGACAGATGGTAGTAGATTTGAGAATCTACAATCTACAGTTAAACCAATGAAAATAAATTAGATCATTTAGGGAAATGATGCAAAATAAGTAAAATGGAGGATCAAAGATGAAGCTCTATGTAACACCAGTGGTTGAAAGAAGGAAACAAAAAAAAAAAAGGAAAGTAAGGTCTGAGAGGGGAGAAGTGACATCGATTCGAGGAGTGAGGAGTTTCAGAAAGCCTTTACCATTCCCCATCGTTGAATGTGGCAGAGACAGGCCATCAACCCTATGGCAAAGCCTTTGCAAGACAGTAAAAATATAAATTTGAATACAATATCATTCTAGCCTTCACAAAGACATAGACAGGTAAACAAATATGTGACAGCAGAGTGGGAAAAGTATAAAATAGAACTGTTATTCAGTACAGTTACCTCCAGGAAGTTGAAATTGACTTCTCAGTGAGAATAAAGGAAGTCTTCGGGGATGTAATATATCAGATTTTTGTCTCCTAAAATGGTGTGCAAGCCACTTGAATCCAAGAGTCAGAACTTTTTTCATATTCAAGCCCTGAGGACCACTATTTAGAGTTCAGTAGGTTACTATGCATGATGGGCCTGAAATTCTGCAACTTCTGGGAAAATCGCATTAACTGAAATAGATAATTTGCATTAATGTATATTAAAAAAAAAATCCTACCCTGAGAAGCAAGAGGACTGCCATTCATACCCATCGTCAAGGGAAGTCAGCCCCTTGCCTTGTTTAGCATCAGTAGTACTAATCTGTAAACTGCCTCTCTGTACACAGGACCTCCCTGCTATTGTTCTGGCCCTGTGCCATTATGCAGTGTGGAGAGCAATTGAAAGAAGCATTTATTACTGCCTTGAATTGAATCTAGAAGCCGGAATTGTTCAGAAGCTAAAAGCAATTTATTCCTAAGCTTTCATTTTTATAAAGATGATTCCCATATCTCATTTCCTACCCCCACCTCCACCCCACCCCTGCCTGGCTTTCCATCTGTAAGTTCCAGGGCAGGTATGTCAGACTTTGGGGCTAGTTCTACTCCAGATGGTTTCGAGCTTTTACACAGGCCTAAGAATTTGCACAACCTCAAATTCTGTCTTTAAAGAAACAGCTAGCAGTAGCAGTGTATTTTTAGATGTAGAAGAATTTCTTCCATAGTTGAATGTACAAAACCATGTAAGAATCATGCAAATGACTGGTAATTTTAATAAGAAACCTGTCCCTTCTGTGTGTGTGGCGGGGCGGGGGGGGTGTAGGAAGAAAGGAGAGAGAACGGTAATTTTAAACAGTGGCTATTTTACCTTCGAGAAAACATTTGACAATGTCTGGAGGTATTTCTCGTAGTCGCAACTGGGGAGTGCCACTAGTATCTAGTGATTAGAGGCCAGGGATGCTGCTAAAGACATGAAGAGAAAGCACAAGACAGCCCTCCCCAAGGAATTTTCAAGTCCAAAATGTCAACAGTGCCACAGTGCCAAGGCTGAGAAACCTTGAGAGAGAGAAAGAGAGCGAGAAGAGGATTCAAGTAATTATCCCAATGCTTTTGTTCCAACACAAATTAAGCGTCATCACAGAACCATCACATCTCAGATTTGAGAGGACATTCTAGTCATCGAGCAGTCTCGTGTGCCATAAAATATAGCATCAGGATGGCTAGACTGGTTTGTGTATTATAATCCTATTAGACAGACTTGTCAGATAAAAGAGAAAATATGGAACATGATTCCATGATGAGACTGCAAAAATATTGTCCTTGTGCTGTAACTAAGAAGAGATAACCCTTCAAGCTAGCAACAGAAGGAAACTGACTGCATGAGGAGACAACAAGAGAGAAATATAGTTAATGTTCCATTTGGAAAGAGGCGTCTGCTTGATGCAGCTCTGAGACGGTCTTGTAGACTTAGGAACCAGAAGGGAAAATGGTCTTTGACCTCCAAGGGATGCCAGGAAACAGATGCCTGAAGATCCCAGGGAAGAATTTTTGACCCAACAGACTTTTTGCATGTGTCAAATGGTATCTCTTCTAGTGCAAAAATTTGCTGCTTCTTGTTAAAACATGAGAAAACATCCAAATTCTTACACAGCCTCCCTGAGGCTTCAGCTCATCTGGCTGGCCATACTCCCAGCTGGAATTCCTTATACCCATATTCTCTCAGTGCACATTACTTAAGGATTTGCTGTTCTAAGAGTCAGCATGGGGCTCTCCCCTTGTCTCATGGCTCACTGGGCAGCACAAGTCTTTGTAGAGATTTCAGGAACTTAGATGTATATTTACAGAAGGAAAAAAACATGAGCTTGAGGAACAGACAAGCTTGAGTTTAGATCCTGGGTAGATCCCTATCCTAGCATGTGACCTTGGTAACATCTTCACTTCTCTGAATCTCAATTTATGAATAAGTTAATGAGGAAACACAACTGTTGTGAGAATTATACGTGACAACATATTTCATTCTGCCAGGACAATGCCTAGTTCACAGGACTCGTGCATTCAGGTTGTTATTATTGTGATGAGTATTATTTCTAAAACACAAAGTATAAAAATACTTTCAACTTATATTATTTCGAGTTTCTGTTTATAACCTAGCTGAGACAAATGCTAAGTTGAAGAATCTTCCTTGTGCCTCTTACTAATCACATTGGTGACAAAATGACAAAGGTACAGGCCACACAGGATGTAGAAAAAGGTCCTAGAAATTTAGAGAGAGACAGCTTTTCCTATTGAAATAAACTTTAGAGTCTGCAGTTATTAGTCCATATTTTCCTGAACTTCTTCACAATGAAGAGATGAGTGGAATGCCTAATTAGAGCAGATGGGGAGAGGAGATTCACACGAATGCATAGCCTCTTAAAAGGAGACATTTTTTAATACTCAAGTATATTTAATACCTGGAGAGACATAGTATCAGTTGTCCCTTCATGTGGCCATTCCTCCTACCATTTAGCAATGACCCTCGAGTCCAAAATAAAGTCCAGATCTTCTAGGGGGCAGTGGAAGGGAATGGATATACAGCTCTGAAATACAGCACAAGGAATTTCATGCCGTCAGAGACCTCAATTGTAAAAATCATTCCAGATGTTATCTCCACATGATAATACTAATTATTTCAATAATGAAGGCACAAAAATTACTGTATGTCATTTTGTTTAGTCCAGGGACCCAATGGTTCAGTTTGAACATCTAAGTACTGAAGTTCTAACAGCCCCTACCCTTAAGCATCTTTCAGAGCCAAATGGATAAAGGAAAGACCACAGCAGGCTGAGACTGATGCTGGAAGCAGCATGCTTGGGTGTGAGCCCTTTGACAGGCAGCTACTAGCTATGTGAATTTGGCAAGTAATTTCACTCTCTAAATCTCAGTTTTCTCACCTGAATCTACCTTCAAGGTTTGTTTGTGGATATTAAATAAGATAATGCATTTAAAGCATGTGAGATATCCCGTGATGATGGCCTTATCTTCACTACTATAGATTCCCATTTCATCTTTTCTTACAAGTGCATCTGTGGCTCCATCTCAACTCAATCTGAGAGCTTGCTACTTACTTTCTCTGTTCATTCACTAACTGAACCTTTCTTTGCACACTCCCAAACCACTGAGGGAAAAACCACTTCATTTGGACAGATTCTCAGATATGATCACTATCCTATTGGACTTCAGAATGGAACCAGTCCAGTCAATGTCTCACCAACTGTGATAAACCTTCAGCTGTGATTATTGCGATTATCTCTAACCTTTTCAAAGCCTTTTGGGTTATTCATCCTAATATCTTTTTATTTCTCAGGGTTCTCCCAAGAAACAGAACCAATAGGTTGTGCACATCAAGAGAAAGATTTATTTTAAGGAATTGGCTCACATGATTATGGAGGCTGGCAAGTCCAAAATATGCAGGGTAGACCAGCAAACTGGGGACTCAGGGAAGAGCCAATGTTTCAGTTCAAGTCCAAAGGCTGTCTGCTGGCAGAATTTACTCTTGCTCAGTGGAGGTCATTTTTTTGTTCTATTCAGGCCCACCATATTGTGAAGGGCAATCTTCTTTACTCAAAGTCCACAAATTTAAATGTTAATCTCATCTCAAAACATCATCAGAAAAATCCAGAATAATATTTGACCAAATATCTGGATAGCAGGAGCCAAACAAGTTGACACATAAAATTAACCAACTTAGGGCAGTTGTCTAGACTGGTTATATGACCCAAACCCTCTCAACCCCAACACAGGTTTTCATTTGCTGTTGGTTCCCTTTGTCTAGGTTTTGACCAACATAGTTTTCTGTGCTGTGATACCTAACTGTCAAGTAGTATAATATTCATAATCATTTCAAAAACTATCGGTTCATCAAAATAATAAATCTTCTATATTTTAGGCCATCTCATAGTACCCAGTATCGTAATTCTTCAGACAGTAATGCGTATTACAAATATTTGTTGAGTCAATGCAAAATTCTAGGCTTTTAGCAACAATAACAAAAAGTCCTCTGCTCACACAAAACTTTTTTGCTTACTTTATACATTTGGAAGAAACCTATAGTCAAAATGAACATGATTCCTTTCACTGCATTTATCACAAGCTGAAATTAACAAAACACCATGACAGAGAGAGTTGGGAGATAGAGGGCAGTGTAGACTCAACAGTCTGAGGTCTCCGTAAGGGTGACATTTGAGTGGAAATTGAAGGATCAGAGGAGTGGGTATGAATAGAGCTGGGAAACCCCCAGACCAGGGAACAGTGAGAAAAAGGGTCTTGAATTCAAGGAGCAGTGTGATTGGAGTAAACGAGATAAAAGAACAAGTTTGGAGAGAGGGGGTCCTACATCATATAGGGTCTAGTAGGCCATGAAAGCACTTTTATTGTATTAAAAATGCTACAAGAAGACATGGATGCATTTAAAGTGAGGATGTAGGCAAACCAATTTATATTTTCAAATATATTCCTCGGGCTTGGGCTTCTATGGGGGAAAACGAAACGATAAAAGTGGCCTGCAGTATCGGTCCCCAAATGATCTATCAACACTCTACAAGATTGGGTTTGCTCATTTGTATTTATTCCAGTTGGCAGAGTTGGAAGATTTAGTTAAATGCTTCTATCGTCTTACTTGTCTTGATGGTTTAATTTCTGCCGGAATCCCTTTAGTCCTACAATAGAGGCTTAGTCACAGTTTTGGATAATCCCTGAAGCTTGATAAGTGTTGGTTTCCCTCTTAATCCATCCTCAACTTTCTTTCAAGGAGCCGGGGGCTTGTATACTTTATTATAGATAAGGACTGGTTTTAAAAGTGATCTAGACAAATGAAGACATTGTAGTTATACAGAATCTCTGTTTTAACATTTGTGCATATACTTATTAAAAATATTTATTGAGTGTTTACTATGTCTCAATACATATAGTTATAATAGCTTATTAACCCTAAAACATTAGGGTTATAGTAATTTATAAGATAGCTGGTTCCTACCAGAATGAGAATAACAAGTGAATGAATCTCAAAGTGTTAACGTCAAAGGTCATACGAATTAACAAAAGTTCCCTCTAAAATAAGAATGTGTTTTCATCTAGAAATGAGAATGACAGGATTCTTGTAAGGATGAAATTTTTAAAACTGTTTGTCATAGTGACTAGCACACAGCTAGTCATATATATTTAAAAGCCGTATTTATAGAGCTCTTGATATCAAAGATGGAAGTGCCTAGAATTATAGCACTACTGTAATTTCCTGTTCTATAATCAAGGCTTGGTGAGCTGCATATATCAATGGATTTTAGGAATGAATTTATATATGGTCTGCTAGGGATAAGCAATTTCTTAGCAGTCACCTACACCAGTTGGGCACATCCTTCAGTTGTATGATGTATCTTCTTGTATATTAATACGTGTTTTATCTATCAAAGAAGCAATGAGCTTGGCTCTAAAAACAAAATTAGCTTTTAAAAGTTGAATTCTTTTAATAACAGAGAGGGATATCAATCCAAATCAGATTGATAGCAAAACAGCATCTAGGGACCCACAGAGAGTAGTACCACTATCTTCCAGATGGAAATGAGGTATTGTATTATAAGTACAGTAGTAACAACTACATCATTTATATTGTGAAAACAAATGTAAACTTTATGAATTATCTGTTCTCCTAGATTAGTAATAATAAAATAATAAATCCCATTTATTGAACATAATAATGATAATAGTTACAATGGCATCTATCCACACTTATGTGTCTGCACTAGGTACTCTGCATCTTACTTAGTCTTCTAGCAGCCTAATGACACAGTCTGTTATCTCCATTCACATAGTAAAGCCAGGGCTAGGAAAGGTCATGCATGTTACCAGTGGAACTAACATTCAAACCAAGGCATTCTAAATCCAGAGCCATGCTCATGATGAGTATACTGTATCAAGACAGGGTGGTGGTCTTGTGCAAACATGCCTACCTGTCCAGAGGTGCTGCTTAAAACCTCCTTCTCTCTGGATGAGCAAAGTAAGGCTGTTCAGGAGCTATTATGCTAGAAATGAGCAGCTTTCAGATGCCAATGGCAATGACACTGAAACCAAATCCACTGGTGGTAAAAAGGAGCCTTTTGTAACAGCAAACCTAGGCTGCCAGCCTTTGCCAAAGATGTAGTTCCAACACATGGGCTGAGAAAGCCAAACTCTCTGTAAAATCTGTGATTCTGCACACTTCTGTTGTACCGTATTACTTCTGAGCATGCTGGATTTTAGAGCATTCTCTAGGAGGGGGAAAAAAAGCAAACTCAGTAAATCCTAGTATTTTTACTGCCTTTGCCAAATTTGACATCTTTCAAAGTAACTGTGAGAAGCACGCACAATCTCTGCCAACTGCATGATTTAGCAGTTATAAAATCTCTCTGAATCAAACCCATTTTGAAATAAAAAGAAACCTGCTTGAGAATTTCATTGCACTGTTGGATACCTACTCAAAGATCAATCACCTCTCTTCATTCTGTATTCCTGGTATATTTTTAAGTTTAATCTTTTTTGCAGCTTACCTATTTAGTTAAGGGTAGAATTTTCAAAGACTAAAGATTGAGCAAGGAGGAGGAGGACATGAAATCTGAACAAAGACTTTCTTTATATTCCGCACAATAGAATTGAGAAAAAATGGTCTATTTTCTTTTCAGCTCTTTCCCCAATAGTGCAGTACCTAGATTCTCAAAACTTGAGAGTCCTTTCCCCGAAGGAAAATAGTGTCTCTCTACAGGCTGTCTCGTAGGATGAAACAGCTGTGTTTCCTACTCCACAGGGAATTTCTTCAGATGAAAGTCTATTTTTTAGGCTGAGTATGATTGGATGAGCAGAAGGCTAAACACATTGCTATGGTATGGCCTCCAATGACAATTGAAAAACATGTGTTCATAAAATGTAGTAAAAAAGAAATTAATTTAACTCTCTTGAAACTGAAATATACATTGTAAATAAAATACTGACTATAAGGAAATACGAAAGTGTGAACATCACCAAGCTTCAGAGGAATAAAAATAAAACCATTGAAATTTGGGTTTCTACAAAGGTTTCACATATAAGGAACAATAAAAAATTCTTGGCTCTCACTTTGAGTCTCACTAATGCACATATTTTAATTGTGACATATGCACAGACACTTCATTTATGTAGATACATATACATTGTATGTTCAAAGGTGAAGCAACAGAGGGAGACACTTTTCACTCACAGTAAGGATGTTTATAAAGGCCTAATCTATATTGATTTATAGAACTATTAAGAAAATACTAAAAGTCAGCTATGAGCTAAATTCCCTTTAGGGAGAAAAATATTGTTAGAAATATCACATAGCCTTTATCTTCCTCTCTCCCTGGAAGAGATTCCCAAAGAATCGTAGACTATAAACGATCATAAATTTCTGGTTCAGACAAGCAACATCATTTTAACAGCTCAAATTGATTTCAACAGTGTGTACCCATTCACGTGAAAGTGGTGTAGAGCTCCCAACACCAGGAATAGATTTGCAACTATTTGAGTCAGTAGAAGACAAGATTTTTTTTAATGGTGTGTTTGCTATGCATACACCATCAAATTGCTAAATTGTGATTAATGTCTTTCTTGGACGTAAAATGCATCAAATTATTTATTGCATAGTATCTGCAACTTCTTTATAAAATCCACTACAAACTGGTAAGTGTATGTCTGTTAAGAGTGGTTGGGCCACAGGAAAGTTTAGAACTAGAAATAACTTGTCACCAAAACATAAATAAAAATGTGAGTTATTATTAGTAGGAAGATCATATAATTTATCACCTAAAATGGGCAATCATGAGAGTTAAAGGGGGCACTATTAATCATTACACTGAAATAACAGGCATACACTAGAATGTATGATGACACTAAATATTAGCAAAATATCCTCTCCCTGATAAGAGCATAAAATAACAACAGCAGCATGATGGGGGATGGGGAATGGCACTTTGGAAGCATCTGAACTTAGATCTGAATCTAAACTCTGATGTGCATCAGTTGTGGGCATTTTTTTCCATATCTCTTCGTTTCCTCATTTGTAAGATAACAGTAAGTACATCTAATTTTGATTTAGTGTTTATAATATACCAGAAAATATACTAAGATTTAATATCGAATATCTTTATTTAAATCTCATAACGACTAAGTCATATTGTTCCTCCTTCCCCTATTTTACACATGAAGCAATGGATTAAGTGAGGTTAAGAGACTTGCTCATTGTCACTCAGCAAGTGGTGAAGCTGAAATAGGAACCTGGCAGTCAGTTTTACATTCATACTCCTAAATATTATGATATCCTAAAGATAATAACATCAGCTTTTCAGAGTTCTTGTTAGAGCTAAATCAGATACTGGATGCCAGACATCCAGCCTTGTGCCCAAAACATAGTAGAAAATAAAAAACAGAATTACTATTAATGGAATGAAAAATAGCTATCAGTGCCTTTTGAGGTAACCCATCTGGGACTACTTTGGAGGGGACAGTGATTTATAATGAGGCCCTTTGATAATTCTGTAGCTAAAGCTGTCATTGGACTAGGTAAACATCTAATAACCTGATTTATACTGAATAATAGTTTGTAAATCAGAGAGTGAGAATGAAGTAACAGTGCATTCATTTCACACTCCTAGTAACCTGGGATTACAGCCATTACTGATTTTTTTTTACTCAAGTCACTCAATAATTTTTGTATAAGAAGTATTTCTTCTCGAGAAGCAAAAAGAATCAACCAGGTTGAAAATGTTTTGTCAAAAAGCATTTGACAAAGTCAACATTTATTCATGCTAAATAACTTGCAAACCAGGAATAGAAGAAAACTTCCTTTAACTTGATAAAGGGCATTTAGGAAAAAACTATCAGCTAACATCACACATCATGGTGAAATGCTGAATGTTTTCAAAACTCCAGAGTGGATAAGACAAGGATGTTCACTCTCCCCACTTCAATTTCACATTCTACTGAAGGTCCTAGGCAGTGCAATTAGTCAAGATAAATACACAGGATGGATAAACAGACAAATAGCTAGGTAGGTAGGTAGGTAGGTAGGTAGGTAGGTGGGTGGGTGGGTAGGTAGGTAGGTAGGTAGGTAGACAGACAGACAGACGACAGACAGACAATAGATAGATGATGGACGGATGGATGGATGGATGATAGATAGATAGATAGATAGATAGACAGACAGACAGACAGACAGACAGATGATGGATGGATGGATGGATGGATGATGGATGGATGGATGGATGGATAGGTAGGTAGGTAGGTAGATTAGGTAAATAGACAGGTGATAGAGATAATATATTGAAAAAACAATGAGATATAATATCAAGTACTAGAAATATGCACTTGGAAATCTCATAGATTGCTGATGGGAATCCAAAAATTAACAACCACATTGGAGAAGTATGGCTGTCTACTAAATTAAATGCACAAATACAATATGACCATGTAGCCCCACTTACGAGAAATGAAAACTTATATTCAAACAAAAAAAATTGGACATGAATGTTCAGTGTTCTTTATTCAAAATCACCTACCCTAGAAACAACTGAAATATCCACTGGTGAACAGATAAACCTACTGTTGTATATCCATACAATGGAAAGCTACTCAGCAATAAAAGGATTGAACTACTGAAACAAACATCATGGATAAATCTCAAAGGTATTTTCATAGGTGAAAGATGCAAAGGTCATGAGGGAAATCTGGGGAAAGATGAAGCTGTTACTTTTCTTAATTGTGATGGTAGTTATATGACTATACATTTTGTCAAAATTTAGAACTCTAAACTAAAAATTTTACTCAAATATTTTCTATTTAGCATTAGTTAAATTGTTTTCTCTCAAATTCTTTAGAATCCTTTATTCATACTTTTATAGAACTGTAAATATATATGAATGATGAATACCATTTGAAGTATCATGCAAGTAGAGAATTATTAGAAAATGATTTGTTGATGAATTCTCTCAAACATTTATAAAAATACCCATAGAAGACAGTCTATTAAAATGATTGATTAAAACAGAAATCATGTGACCAAGGAGCCAATAAGTTAATTAAAGTTCATTCATTCTATTAGCTCATCTCATGAGAAAGAAGTAGACTAAATTGAGTACAGTAAAAGATTTTTGTATTCAATTTAATTTGCTTTCTAAATAAATTTTATATATATGTGTGTGTAGATTTTTTCATATGCTTATAGAAGACTTAATAAGTTAGACAATGTACCAAAATAACATTTAGGAAGACATTTTAACGAAACTCCCCAATCAGACTTTTAAAACCTTATGGCTATGATTTAAGATGCTAGCAGTAGATAAAATTATTTTCCATCACCCATTTAGAATATTTGATTACTAATTTACATAGTCAAGGCTTCAGAATATAATGAATATATAAGTCACCTTTGAGAGGGGGCATTTTCAAAATTGAAAGGAGTATCCTGCTGCTTTCAGACCAAGAATACTAATGACTCAAATACATTTCTGTCCTATCCAACTAAAGGACCATAAAGCACTAATATGCCAGGAAGTTGAATGTTGGTTAAGACAAAAACTTGTGGATAGATGAAACAATCTTTTATTATTTGATTATGAAGTGCCTACCTTTCCCCTTCAACTCTGAGCAATGTATTAAGACTGTAGAAAAAAAATCAAACAAGATAAGTAAGACTACGTGTGGTGCCCAAGAAGAATTGTTTTGATTCATGACCATTTCACACAAAATCACAATTGTCTTGATAAAGTCATCCTAAGTTGCAGCTCATGTTTGAATATAGGAAAAATAGTTTTAAACTTAGGACAAACAATTCAAAATTGCCATCAAAGTTTAGATTCACAGTGAGCTTCTTCTCATGTGGTTCCTAATGGCTTGTTCTTATGTAGTACACTGTCAGACTACAAAGTGAGGGTGACAGGTTAGGCCACGGTGTGTGCCTGGCTTCTAATACCACTAGCCACACCCAACTACTGTTGTCAAATACAATAAGAGGTCTTATCAATCTCTGGTAAACCAAAAAAAAAAAGTGACATTTTAATATGAAATTTATTGACCATTATCATTCTAAATGTGTCTTTTATATAGGAGTAAACAAAAATTAAACATTTGAATATTTGAGTTACATCGGATTCTGCTAAGAATATATTTCTCTGTATTGATAAACAGATGACAGTATGGACTAATACCAGTGAAAATAGCTTTAAAGAATAGTTCCAGACCTTTCTCATCTCAAGCATGTGATCCTGAACATGGAATACAGGCAAAATGCCTAGAAAGGTGTGCCAGCTGTTTGAAGCCACAAAATAGATAATTTGGGCTTTGTAAACTAGCTTTTTCTTAATATTGTTGCAGGTTGAGTAGTGGATGGATGTTCTTGTTTCCTATAGTTTCAGGGTTTAATTTGTCTCTGCTTTCCCTTTCTCTTTATATTATAAAGACTTTTGAGAAAGTGTCAGATCACTTCATTTTTGCTCTACACGCTAAGGGATTTTGTCACATCAGCACTAATTGTTTTTCGGGGTCGGGCCAGGGTGGTAGGCAGTATTCCCCAGCAACTACTGTGGTGACATGTCACATCTCAGGAAGGTCAGAGCTACCTTTTCCATCTGACCTTCTCAAGCTGAAGATTTTTTTCTATGTATGCTCCAGGTATTAGTATTATTAAGGGAGGAAAATTTTCCTTTTCAGAGCATCAAACTGAACATTTTTAGTCTAAGATTGTTAATTAGTGATGGTAAAGAACTGTAGAAAACAACGTTTTTGAAAAAATAAAGTCTCAGTTTTTAGTATTTCATTTGGCTGCACATCTCAAATACAAGATCCATAGATGCTTTCATGTTTCTTGTAATTCACTTCATGTTAATTTAACAAACGTTTTCTAATTTTTCCTATGTGCTCAGTCTCTGATCTCAGTATTTTTAGCTCTGAAAGGCAGTTTTATACTTTAGGATGTATTTATCACATATTACTAGCTCATGTGAATTAAAACCATTAAAAAGAATATTCCTAATGTAAATCAGACAATTTCCCACATCTAAATAGGTGAACATTAGGGATTTTTTGTTTCATTGATGTAGGTTTTTTCATCGTTTTCCATTTTTGGTGTATGTGTGTATTTTTGCAAGTAGAATGTATAAGCCAGGTGGTTATCATTCCTCTTGAGTTTTCTTGGGTCTAAAAATGTGAAACTTGCTACCCCTCCTATATTATATCTCAGTGGGGGGATTCTAGTAGTCAGACACTAGCCTGGAGAAAAGCACTGTAATTTTGAAAGCCTCTCGATTCTTTGGCAGTTTTTAAGAGCTTCACTCATTTCATTCTATGATTTCAAAAAAGCAGAAAAGAAAAGAAAAAAAAAAAAAGGCTGCTTTGTAGGTAAATCTCACACATACTCCCCTGCCAAAGGTAGATTGAGAAAGCAAGATCACGTTGTTTCTTTCTTCGCATCGTTTGATGGGTATGTGTCACCTGTTTCCCACTGTTTTTCTCTGAAACAGGACTGGACTTTTTGCATAGTCCAGGCTAGCCTCATATTACTAACAGGCCTTCATAACTCCAAGAGGCCCCATGACTCCATGGCATGATATCTCAGCTGGAATTTAGCTTCTGTCACTATCTTGTTTTGTGACCTTTGGCAAGTCTCTTAACCTTTCTGAGAATCTCTTAACATTTCTCCAGCTCCAGGTTTTGAAAAGTGTGGATAACAATAGACACAGTGCTTGCCTTGCAGAGGTGGCATGAGGATTAATTAGCTAATATTTGTTAAGAGCTATATAAATGCTAAGTATTATGATTATTCTTTACTTATGTTAGCCTTATAAAATGTCAGTGTCTTGAGTGGAAGAAGATGAGGTTACAGGACCCTGGTGGAGTCTCTTTTATAAGTTTCCCCTCTCTACTGAAATTATTAGAACTATGTTTAGTTTCCCTGATTAATGGCTTCATTATTACCAGGAGACAGCAATCAGTTCATTTAAAATGATACACACAACCATAACTCGCAGTTTTATATGGACTAGAAGACTCAAGGACTGACCTCACAGGATGATCTGCAAATCACTGCATTATAGCATGGCGTGATTACTCCTTGGAGTCCATACCTGACTGCCTGGAGCTAAACATGCTCTGTACAAGACCAAGGGAACATCAGGTCCCCCCAAAGAGACCTGGGTTGTTCCACTAACTGAATGCTTATGTTCGAATAGTGAACCTGGCTGGCAGCCTTGGGTCTATTAATCACTTGTATGTAACTCTCTTTTTTAGATCTGCAGTGTTGAACAGTAGGCAGCTAGATTTAAGCAAATACATATATAAATAAATATACAAGGGCAAGGGGACCTTTTAGCCAATAATTCCATAAGGATACATAACAGTATTTGACTCTGATGGGTCTTCTGTTCCCTCTACCACTGCATATATTTTGGTCTTCGCGATCTGTGTACTTAAAAATCAGAATAGATCCAACATCTGGATGGCATATATATTTTCAAAGCAGTGAAATTTTAGCCTAAAGGAAAATGTTATATTGCATATATTTGGAACAATTAATGACTTTTTAAATGGATATCCCGGGGCCTGCATGAAGCCTCCAATATTAATATACTTCCTTAAAAGTACATATTATACACTATTGGCATGCCAGGACAAATAGTCCCCAACCCTAGTAAGTTGCTGGAAGTCACTGATATTTTTTTAAGTTTATTTGCATTCAGTACTTGAGAGTCAAGGATACCAACCTGTTACCTTTTTTTTGTTTTTTGTTTGTTAAGTAAATAGTGTTCTCAATACCCTGTTGCCAGTACCACCACCAACAAAAGAAAGAAGGGTGGGAAATTCACACCGAGGCTCATACGGAGAAGGGTGGTTAGGAAAACTGGTGCTTAATCTGATCTGTGTTTCCTCGTTCTGGGTCAGTTGCCTATCGCATTGGAGAAATTGAGGCAGTTATTATTATATAATAACTATATACTAATATAGTTATTAAACAACTATACTCCAAATATTCAGAGGAAAATTATCTATATGACCATTCAGAGCTAGATAATAGATAAAAACAAATTTCTGCAGATACTGTAGTATCTTCTGATGCTTCCTTGTATTCCATAACACTCTTACTTTGACATCAATATTATATTACTAATTGACATTGACTTGTGTAAAACACCAGAGATGAGCAATAGCCATTGGTCAGCAGATAGAGGTAGGGAATGCTCTCTACCAGATGCACATTAATAAAAACCCATTATGATTCTGCTGAGGAAAATGAATCAGCCTTGGACTCAAAGGTAATTCATTGCATTAGCCAAGATGTCATGTAACTATTTAGAAGTCAAGACTTACTCAAAGTTTGAACAATGTTTTTCTCAAACATGCACTTAAATGTCTTCCCCTGCCCCCCAAAAAATGAATGGCATTTGTTTTATTTTCCTCCTATAGACTGCCAGATTATTATAAAAGAGCATTTTATATAGGTGAGCATGGTATACCAATTGAAACACAACTGTATCATCATTTCAAAGCTCAATAGGCACAAGATATGTCTCTTGGCAATTCCCAGACTGTTGTTAGGAAATAGGCACAAATCAACTGAAAGGCTCGCATTTATTTATACCCAAGAAAGGTTTTCTTGTCCATAACTATGTATGGATTTTCCCTACTGATTTAAACAAAAGAAAAATTCAGAATGTTTTGTAATTTATTCTTGTCTTCATCTGAATCTCTACACAAGTAGAGTTAATATAATATGGTGCAAATATATTTTGAGCAGAGTAATACTCTCAGCACAGCTATGACCTTTTCCCCTGTAATTAGTTCCAACTGAAATTAGATTCAGTAAAAGCATGGCTCCAATTAGAGCTAAATCAAAACAAAACTCAGGGCTTGATTTCATATAGCAAAATTGTTGAGGAAAAAAAAAGGGGGTGGAAGAGGGGATCTTCTTCCAATTTAGTTCAGCAGATTGAACCAGATGGTAAATCCTTTGAACTCTAGAGAAAATGAACATTTATTTCCATACAGGCCTAAGTTAATATTTCCCATGACTCATAGGAATTTTGCATTCTCACCTTGGTTGACCAGTTTTCCAAAACTCTGCAAATGGCCAATCAAAAATTTTCACAGTTCTGGCCAAGGAAAAGATCTATTTTCTCTAGGAGAATAAGAACAAGAAATCTTCATATAACATTATAAAACAGAAAGCCAAAACAGAAAGCCAAATCTTGGCTTTCTGTTTTATAATGTTATCCCAAAATCTCCTTTTGGGATAACATTATAAAACAGAAAGCCAAGATTATGAGGGTTACTGGGATACATTTACTACTTGTCTCATCCTGAATAATTCTGCATAGTTTCCTGACATGCAAGTCTGTAACAGCAGAATTTCTTGCTAAGTTCAGTTTCCTTATCTGTAAAACAAACATACAAATAAGCAAACAAATAAACAAAAAGGATAGTAAGGCTAACTCCTAATTTATAAGGTATGCTATACATGTGAATTACATTTCTTCCTTTTCTCTTATTGAACACATAAAGCAAGAAAGTCCATGGCCCAACTAGAATACAGCCTTCACAAAATATAGGAGAAGTAAAAACTGGCTACAAAAAAATTGGGTTGGGACTGAATTATCGGGAGTGTCAAAGTCCAGGATATCCATAAGGGTGTGCCTCACAGACCTAGGGGAATAGACAACTATTCCGGGTATGGATTTGCCTTTCATGCAGAGTCTATTCCAGCACCACTATCTAGGGACTTATGGAATTCCTGGCCCACATGCATGAAATTCCATGTGGCATAGCATCCAACCAGGGGAACCACGTTACAGCAAAAGAGGTGTAGGAGTGGGTCCATGACTATAGGATTTCCTAGTTGTATCACACACTACACCATCCAAAAACAGGCAGCTAGCTCATAGAACACTAGAACAGCTTCTAAAGGCACAAGTACAGTGCCAGCTTGGAAGAAATACTCTAAAAGGATGGGGTTTCATCCATCAGGATGTAATATATTTATTAAATTAGAGATCATTATATGATACTGTCTCTGCAGTAGAAAAAAATACATGGATTTGAGAATGAAAAATTGGAAGCAGAAGTGGCCCCACTTATCCTCTCTCCCAGTGACCGACAGGGAGACTTAGTGCTTCCTAAGTACTAAGTAATTCTGCGCTATGTAAGGTTGCAGGTATTGATACCAAGAGGGGGCATACTCTTATGAGCAGATGTCACCAGGGTTCATTCAACTGAACTACAAGATACAGCTGCCTCCAAGGCCCTGTGGGCTTCTCGTGACCAGAGGCCAGCTGATGGAAACAGCAGTCACTATACTGGTGGGGCTAAAGTACCCTCATCAGCAGAAGGTGATAGGGCTACTTTTATACAATAAGGGCTAGGAGAAATATATGTTGAGATAATCCACTGGGTGTCTGCTGGTAATCTCGTGCCTCAGAATAACTGAGCAAACACGTAACAATCCTTAACTAAGAAGGGCATGATTATCAAGTGTTCAGATCATTCGGGTATGAAGGTTTGGTCACACTACCAGAGAAGTCACCCTGACTTCTTGCCAAGATGAGAATAAGGAGAATTTAGAATGGATAATAGAGGAGGAGAGGAAGGATAACAATGGCAGCCCCATAATCAACTGTAATGACAGGAACTGTTGTTCACATCAGCAGTCTCCTTCTTTATAAAGTTTCCCTCCAGAAGAAAAGCCCCAGAAATCATAGAAGAGCTGTTTCCTAAACCTGTGGGGAAAAGTAGATTTGTATGGCATATGGGCAGACTGTGGAAATCAGGAGAATGTTCTACACAGACTTCCTATTACAAGTCTCAGGAAGGAAGAGACGCTCCAAGGACCTCTGTTTTAAAGGTCAACAGACCTTCCTTGTAGAAACTAGCTCAACGCTCACTTTCCAGTCTTTATTCTTCACAGTAAGGATTATCAGACAAAGAATGCACTTGTTCCCACTTGGATTGGGTGTCTAACTCTAGACCAGTCATGCCTTTGCCGTGAAAGAAGGTTATCCAGCACAAAATGGCTATCAGAGCTTCAGCCCCAGAGATGACTCCCACCGAACAAAACCCATCTGCTAAGAAAATCAAGAGCAATGGTCTAAATTGATATGACAAATATACTCTCTACGATTCCTCTGATGCAAAAGAACCCACTTTCTACAGAAGCAGCTTTTCCATCTGGGGACATTTCTAAATATTTCTCTATGTCTCTGGGTATTTTGGGAACTACATGAGGCCACTGCCTCTTAAGGTAGCACAGATGACATCTGCTGCCTCTCAGAATTTCAATAAGTGACCAGAAATCTGCAATCTTTTGAGTTTCTAGAAATTTCATCATTTGATGTGATTTCAACTGCTTTTTTCTGTCATTCATTCCATGGCCTACTCACCACTGCAGACGAGAAAAATAGCTTAAAGATTTGTGTTATTCTCCAATATCTGTTTGGGTTACTCACTTGCACAGGCTCCAGCATTAAGTTATTTTGGACAGAGCAAATCTCCATTTCATTTAAGCCAATGAGGGTGAAGTAGAGAGAGAGAGGTTCAGATCTCTCGTTTTCTCTTGCCTGCATTTCCATTTTGTTTTCTAAACCTCAATCTCTCCCGAATGCAATGTTTATTAGGATTCTGCATCAAAAATAAATTTCTATGTTCAAAGCTTTTTATTTTGTTTTACAAATGAAATTCATCTTTCCATGCTGCAAAACATCACTGAAAGTGAATCCCTTGTGGAGAAATATTAAACTAATATTTCACCTTTATTATAATGGAGCTCCATACACAGATGTCCGATACAAAGACATTCTTCTTCTGCCTGGCCACCTGAGACAGCGTACTCTAAGAAAATTCCTGGAATTGTGCCACAAACATTGACTGGCACAAAAAGAATCTATTGGCTGACAAAAAAAAACCTGAGAAATATGCAAAGAAGAGGAATGCTTATGGGAACTCCTCTGAAGGCCAGGCACTATGCATCCAAGGGCATTGACTTATGTAACATTTACAAGGGACCTGGGAAGCTTTATCTCCATTGTTTCCAGGTAGGAAACCGAAACTCAGAAAGGTTAAGCCACTTGCCAGTATGGTCACATTACAGTTCATATATAGAAGAGATGGGACTCGAGAGCACATGATTCCATCCTTGAAGCACGTATTTTTCAAAAACGTAGCAGTTCCCATTCTCTAGTCCTACCTCAACATTGACTATAAGAAATTTTAAAAGGCAAATTTGGCATGACTTCACATTGAGTGGGCAGTTGTTGTGCCTCATAGCAGTGCCTGTAAGGGCAATAAGCACACACACACAAAATTAAAGAATAGAAAATTATACCTTAAAAGCTAATCCAATGATTATGTAACGTCCTACCCTTATCCCTACATCCATGAGTGTTAACAAATATAAAAATTTATGTCCACAAGGCAAGAAGAACTAGAGTTTACTAAATAATTCTATGTGTTCTGTGCCTTAGATGCTCTATCTTGTCTAATCCTAACAATCCTCTTATTCAGAAAATACAGTTCTCATTTTACAGATGAATAAATCGAAGCCCCAGAAGAGTTTAACAATTAGAATTGTTCAGGTATAGGCTATAGAAAATCTGACTAACCCTGACTTGGATGAGCAAAGCATTGTTTCTAATGTAATAGGAAGTCTGAGGTGGCAGGATGGCTAGTCAACATTGCCTTCAAGTTCCTTCTGCCTCCCTGGTACACCATCCTCTGCATGTGACTTTTATCCCGATTCCTTCAGTATGGCTGTTGGACCTCTGGGCATTGTAAATGCATTCCAGATAAAAAGATAAAGGAATATGGAAGAGCAAAGAATGAACAGAAAAGGACGATGACAGCCCAATCTAACCCTTTTTATCAAAAGAACAAATTTTCTGGAAGCCCCACCCAAAGTTTAATCTTCTTGCTCAGAACTACATCAAATAACCACCTATATCTGTAAGGGAAGCCAGTGAGTTGTATTCTAAACTCGAGTGCAGCCATAGTAATAAGGTAATATTTATAAAATGCTTAGAATAAGATCTAACACATAGTAAGTAATATGTATTTCATAAGCAAAGAAAAGGAATTAAGTAATGAAAGAATGAAGAAATGAGACTGGATATTGGGTAGGCAAATAGAATAACAGAGATAAATGACTTATCTAAATTGCGCAGCTAGCAAACAGTAGTGATGTAATACCACCCTGGGTTTGATTTCAAAGGATCTTTTTATTTTTATCTTTTCTTATTGTTATATAACAACACCCCCTCCCAACCACACAGAGTTTTAAAATTCCAATATGATTATGTCTGTGACCCTGTCATATGATTGTCATGAATGCTGATTAAGGTGCTGGCATTGCAAGTGAAGAATCAGTTACAAGAAGTTAGGCGTGCCAGTCCAACTGATTTCATTCTCTGATGAGTTTCTTAGTCTTTGATAGGCCAGGATGGAAAAAGACTAGACAAAGCACCGGAATTCCAATAAGGCCAAACTCGTCTTAAATTTAAGAACCCAGGCTATTCTTGTGATTCGGCCACTTAACCTACAGCCACTGATCAACTGAAAGTGAGAGAAGTACATGACTTCCCAGTAAATACTAACAAATGAGCACTTAATTGTAATGTGGGGCTGCCTTTTGTTAACTAGTTTGCTAGCATTTCTGGGTTTTAGCCCTTAGGATAGTGAGATATCTTAGTGTGCTGTGTCAACTGTTGACAGTACATCCATTTATCAACACAGTTGGTAACCTTCTTTGTTTGACCTTAGAAGTCCTTCAATGTCAAATATCATCCTCCATATATAGATAAACCAGGTCGACTTGAGCTTACCCTAGATGGCAGAAAAGAGATTTAAAGGTCAGCCCTTATAAAAATTCATTACTGATGAATATTGAAATATTACTGGAAAATGAATCAGTATTATTAAACATCAAGAGATTAATGCTGGCTTGTTCTATGGGAGACAGAACCAACCACTATAGCAGAGCTATTAAAAGTGCTGATTGAGAATGTTTAAAAATATATGTATATGAATATGAAAATGACCAACCTTTCAGAGGTCAACCGAGGATAGAAAGCAAATGGAAAGCTGAGTGTGAAGGGTTCACTGGTACAGGAGATTGTCCGTGGCCTTTCTCAACAGTCATGTCACACCTACAGAGTTCATATTGACTCTACCTGAAGTACTTCTTTACTAATCAGAGAAAGGGAGTTTGGCCTTTTGCATTTGCTGAGATCTACTGTGAATTCAGTGGATATTCACTGACTCGGTCAAGACCTTAAGAATCCAATCAAATAATGAAATCCCATCACTTCCCAAAAAGAAATTACTGTTTTCTTTTCATGTGGATTATGACTTGTTTAAACTCCAGTGACTATTCAGTTTTTGCTCACAGAAGACAAATATTTGCTAATTAAGGGTAAGAATGGATAAAACCAGAAGGTCAATCTGCTTACTCTTTGCTAGAAATCATACAAGGAGGCTTATATCTTCTAAAGTGTGTTGTGCAAGACATTTAGAAATTCTTGTCTTCCAAACACACTGACACTCTTACCATGCTTTAACCTGCCTCCCTTTGTGAGATTATTATTGTGAGTTCCAGAAAAAGAACAAAAATTATTTCTGTCCTAGACTCTTGAATTACTTTACTCTGAATCTTAAATCATCTCCAATTCATCTTCTGGAATCAGACTACCTGGGTTTGAATATGCGTTCTACTACCTATTCCTACTCTGGTATTAAACAAGATATTTCATCTTTTAAGTCAGATTCCTGTTTTACAACATGATGATATTGATAGCAAGCATACCAAAGATGTGCGGTTAATTTAAAACAAACTATGAATGTAAAGTGTTTACTATAACTGCTGGGTACCTAATAAGTATCCAATATAGAATACTAATTATTACTTAAAGCAAAACAAATCTACCTACACATCCTAGGTAGATAGCATTAAATCTTATAATGGATTTAGTGTGGATTCGCATATAATATTTTTCCCACTTTTTTTTTTTAGGAAATTAATAAACTACCTAACTATATGAACACATTCCTAAAATCACAAATCTATCTAAATGCAAAGCCAATTCTCTAACACTCAATGGCTCACCATCTGATTAATGGATTAATTCCTTTCCTTTTCTTCTGAAATAGAGTAACATAGTAGAAAGGATGCAGACCTATCATCAGAGTGGAAGCCCTGTCTATCCCAAGATGAGAGGTAAGATCTTCAGGGAATGTCAGAGTCCCCCGCTCATAAGCCTCAGTACATAAATGGATATGTATCAAGGTGTCTCTCATTTGCTTTACTAAAATCTCCTTTTGAAACATTAATTAAAATGTTTAGGGATCACAGCTGAGTCAACAATTTGAGTGGAAGCCAGATATTGAAAAAGGTCTCTCTTCCATTGTGTTATTTATTGTGAGTAGAAATATTCCAGCTGTTGCTCAGAATGCCAAAACAACACTTCAAAGATGTCATGCATTTAATCTCCCCCTGTCCCGTGAGGACCAGAGAAATGAGTCCTGCTGTGAAATGGTTCTCCTGCAGACATTCTGGTATTGCCACAGTGG
>NW_006434825.1:5617616-5646274 GCF_000325575.1 Pteropus alecto | reverse complement strand
CAGTCTGGTCTCAAGCAATAAACCCAGAGTACAAAAGGTCTCTAAAAATACAATGACAGGCTGGTCCAAAGTCCAAATTATTGTGCCAACAGGCCAACATCTGTGACCTTTCTAGATATTGCTGTGTCAAATGCATCATAACCTTTGATGAATAATTTCATTTCTAGCATTCTCTTCTAATAAAATGATCAGATTTGACATCTATCTCACTCTCAAATCTCTATTCTACTCCCCACTTAAATCTCTCTTTTAAACCTCACATAACAAACTGCCTATTATTCAGGAATAACTCACATCTTTTAAACCAAGACTACTTTATAGGCTGACTTCTCCTATGTGCCTCTCTAAGCACATGGCTACACAATTTCCCCAATGAGCACCATCCTTGACTGCTTCTCCTGTCTTACTTGCTGAGTAAAATCATCGTGTCTTATTAATATCAATGGAAAAGAAAAAAATATATTATTTTCCTGCATCCTAATTCCCATTCTCCTAACTACCTTAACGCCAGCTATCACCATCTATGATTTGCTTTATGCGAATAATTCCTTAACTAGCCTCCCTGTCTACCTTGCTCTCCATCAATGCATTCTCCACAAAGCCACCAATAATCTTTCACAATGCATTTCTAATTATGTTACTCCCCTGATTAAAACATTTTAAAGACTTCCACTACCTTCAAGATAAAGAAAAAACTCCTTAAAATTTTGGAGAAGTCTTTTCATGAACTGACCTCAATTTATCTTCTCAAGAAATCTTGTTATCCCTCACACTCAGTGTTCCGGATTTACTTAATTACTTGTAGTTTTTCCCATTTGTCATGCTTTTGCTTTGTATTCGCTGTTCACTACATTTAGAAAAGTGACTCCTTTCCTAATATTTTCATCAATCAGTTAACTCTTATTCACCCTTCAGGTTTGAGTCTACAATAGCACTTCCTTAAAGTTTTCTGACTTCCAGTTGTATGTAGTACTTACCATATACCCTCAGCACTGTTCACACAATTACGTTATTGCCGTTTTTCCATTCCTCTCTAAATTTCTTTTCTAAGATTCTTAAATTCAGCAACTGTGTTTGTTGAATTTCCAATGCACAAAACAGAGCCTCGGCACATACTAAGTCCTCCATAAAGAATTTTTAATAAATAACAAGATGTTTATCAAGATTTAACTACAAAAACACAAAATTGATAAGTAAGCAAAATGCCTAAGTATGGAAATAGGTAAATAAATCTTGGAACATCTTGGATCCTAAGACAGAAAACAGCATTTCCTTTTCAAAATAAAAAAAAGGTTTTGAAATTTTTTCATAGATGAAAGCATAGAAATGATGAAATATTGAGTGAAAATCACAGATAAAATCTACATTAACAATATGTCAATCTGATAGATAAATAACTAGAAAGATAAAAATCTATAACTATAACAGCTTTTATATTTGGTTTATGTGTGATTTTTGTTTGCTGATTATGCTTTGAAGTATATTTGATTTCCTGTGATCCATCAAATAAAAAAATAACAGAAAAGCGAAAGGGCCACAGTGACCTCTGACTTCATCTGCTATCTCTAACCAAATGAGTCATATTTGTAAATGTGGAATATTACACCTGGATTCTCAGGGCAGAGCTAATGCTGCAAGTTAGATGGGTAGCAATATTGTTGTCGGACACCAGTATCAAAAGCAGGAAAGGAAACCAAGAGCAAGTCCGTAAAGCTGAGCTCAATGAATGGAAGGGGTCTGTTGAAATTTTTTTAAATAGCTCCTAGTGTCATAAATTGCACTGATAACAATATAGTCCATGCATCTAGGCGGGCCAGCAAGGCTAAAGAAATGGGAAGATCAATTTCTGGCACCAGAGAGAAACCCAAGCTGCTAATTAGAAACTGAAAGAGACTTAACATTATATAGATTACATATATATATGCATTGGGGGGCACAAGAATGAATATATCTAGACTTATTTCGATAAAACTCATTCTGGGCCACATTAACTAGTGGAAATTAATTCCCCTAACATAAACTTTTCTTTCTCAAAATGTGCATAAGGCCTAGACAGGGACTAGAGCAATAAGTGAAGCATCAATTTTATGTCTAAGAAGGGTGTGGTAGCCAGAGACTGAAGTGGAAAAAGCAATTTCATGACTATTCTTAGATAAAGAAAATGTTTTAGCATTCCTTAGTAGTTTTCAAAATGGAACTAAATAATAAATGTTCTCTTTGAAAAGAACAATTACCTACTTAAATTAAGGAGTGTTGTCTTACGAGGATTGCAATTAAAAATAGAGGGCAAGAGAAACTTGCCTTAGGCATTTGCCATCACCTCGGGGTTTGTCGATCAAATTTATGCTCCATTTAAGTCTCCATAAATCATTCCGTGGAATTAAAAGTGTGTGGCTGACATGAATATTGCCCACCTTGCAAATGAGAGACAAGGAGCAAGAAAAACTTTATGCAAAAGCATGAGGCTATCATACAGAAATTCTTTACAGTCATTATCTCTGCTTCCCCCACAAAAGTGAGATTACTCTCTTGGTGGATGTCATAGAATTGAGGCTTTGAAATGGAGATGCCAAGTTGTAAATTACATTTCTGAATCAATTATGCCTCTATCAGAAAGGCTATAAATAACACACAGAATTACCAGATGTGTAATTTTTTGTTACACTTGAACATTTGGCGCGTTTAGAATGTCTAAGTGAGGGACTTGAGTTAATCTGTGAATTTCACGGATTCATCTGACAAGACAGCAGAAAAATGTGAGTGAGAATTATGATGACCTTGCTTCAAGGAGACTTATCAGAACAAAGCCGACTCGGGAGTTTGCCTGCATTTTTCTTAAAAGGGACATGAATGGGAAATGGTCACTGGAGCCCCTTGGTATTCCCATTGACTGAATTCCCAAGAGTTGAGCAAAGGACACATTTGGTTTCAGATGGGTTACTTGAGCAAAATATAATTCAATGATGAGCCTTTCTTTTGACAGCTTTACATTGATTTTATTTTGTCACCTTCTTGAGAAGTCTAAGTGAGAAACTGTTGGACAGTTTATTATAACTTGTCTTGGCATCTGAAGCTTAAACATCAAACAGTGGGTACAGGAAAGGGCTAGAGTTTATCAAGCAGCCTCAGGCAGTGACCTTCCCAGAAATATCACTTATTCCTGGGTCTGTTACATCGTAGCATTTTTTCCCCTGTGGCGAGTTAAGTTTTTATTCCTCTTATTTGTAGGTGAGCATTTGTGTTATTAAATTTAGACACAATCTGTAATAGGATTAGGGGGAAATATGCTTCTCTATTTATGAGAATATAACACCCACCTTTTCCTGAAAATTGTTGGGGACGTGTGGGAGGTATTCTTTGTTACTGTGCTAGAGAAAATCTGTCTTCCTCTGCAGAGTTAGGTAAATACTGTGTGATCAAATAAATTTTTATTGGTCATGCCTGGAGTTTGACTACCACTCTTAAAGCTAGCAAATGGAATTAGTGTATACATATTTTTTTTTTTCTTAGCACAGCAAATAGAATGAACAAGAAGTTTAGAATCAGCTGGAGCCTGCAAGATGAAATATATCTAAGACCATAGTGTTTAAAATGCCACAGCTGAGATTGCAACTCAGCTCAGTTTTCTTACCTATAAAATGGATATAAAGGTATCTGAAATCCAGCATTATTTTGAAGGTTAAATTAGATAATGCTTGCAAAATATTTAGCATAGTTCTCTATCTATCATTGTTATTAGAAGTGGTTGTAAGTATCATTTAGAGATTTTTTTTTAAATTCAACATGCCTCTTCCCATATGTCTTGACTTTTAGCTACAATTGCCTGTTCCTAGAGAGGAGTTTAGCACAGCAATTAAGAGCTTAGACTCTGAGCTAGTTGGGGTTTGAATTCAAGTTCAGTTACTCATCAGCTTCATGAGCTCCAGCATATTATATAACTTCTCTCTGTCTCTGTTTTCTCATATGTTAAATGGAGATAATAAGAGTAAACATCTCACAGAGATAATTCTTTTCTTACCTAGCTAGTGTTTGTTTTCAGGTATAACAGATAAAACAGGAAAAGCACTCAGTACACTGCGTTTCACATAATAACACACAATAAGTGCTGCTTCTAGTATGAGTACTTTTTAATACCTGGTGAGTCCATTCTCTCACCTCTGTTTTGTTGGCTTCAAACTTCCATTCACATGTAAACTCTATAACATGTGAGAAACATATTTACTTCTAGTTAAAGTGGTCATTACCAACTTTTGAGTAATCCGACACAAAATGGACTTGGTCATTAGACCACAGCAGAATATTGGTGTCAAAACTAATGTACCTATCAAAAGACGTATCAGGATCAAGTATCATAATGGGATGTACCCAAACCAAATATAAAGGCAAGGAGAAAATCCTCCACGAAAGCGAGCAAGAGAAACAAAGAGATAAAGAGGGACCACAATTGTGTACCTGTGTGTGATTTCTTTGAGGAACGTTCTTGAAGGTATTAGATCTCACCCTTGAAAAAGGCTTCTTATATCTTGATTTCAAAAATCAGAAAATTAGCAGCTGCGCATTTTTAGGATGCCACTAATAAACGCTTGTGAAGCCAGCATTTAAGAAAGCTTGTTTTCTTTGTTTTGATGGAGAGCAGCATCCAATGTAGTGAATGTCTCCTCATCTCATAAAAAATGACCTGTAATTTTGGCCTTGCATTCTCCGGAAGGATAAAATTTGATTTTTTTTAATACTGAGGGAGAAGTTATCACATTAGAATTTGTTAATGTAAATGCACTTGCCATTATAACTGACCCAGGAAGATGTGTTAATTGACAGTCAAGGTTTCAACCAAATCCCAAAGATCCTATAATATTTCAATGAACATTTTGCATGTAGGTACCCTTGGAATGAAGGATATTTTTCCCATTTAAGATAATAAAGAATTGTATCAAGTTTCTGCATCGAGTTATAGTTGTCACATCACATCACATCACACTGATCACTTACATGTTAAACATTCTTATTTGTTTAAAACACAGTGTTTTGCTTCTGAGTGACAGCTTTTCAGCAACAGGAGAAACATTAGAATCTTAAAATTTACTCTTTAAAGCATATAGTCATCAAAATCAACTCATAAAAATAAAATTGATGGGATCAAATCTTCTCTTATGCCAACAGTAAAGTGTGAGTAAATAAAAAAGAAAATTGCAGGATTCTACAAGTAAAATATATGATACAAGATCAGTACAGCTCACACGAATTTGAAGCAAGAATAGGATCACACAAGAAAAACTAAATATATCTGTAATGTAATAATTAAATGTGAATCAACTGACTATGACGACAAAAACAATTATTCTCACAACCTGAATATATTTAAAGATATGACTTGTGCAGCATGAATAATACATGCTAGTCTATAATTTCTGAGTTAGTTTTTGCTTTTATTTCTTTCACAGGATAAATAGTCCTAAACTGATTATAACCAGAAAATATAAGGACTGAGTCTTTACTGCTAGATGTACATGCACCTATTCAAAAAATTTATTTAAAAGAGAGTTTTGGTAATATGTGAGCATTTTTTGAATAAACGAAAAAATTCAACTGTTGTTAGAAATTTCTAATTGAGGAACTTTTATTAAAAAGAGATTTTGGTAATTGACTTTACACTCAACACAGTTTCAAGGCATGGGAGATGGTATATGGAGATAGGAAGATAGACATATAGATTTGAAAATAGGAGCCAGTGACTGAAACAGTGCATTTAATCTGGATCTAAGTTTGATGAGGAACAGAAGTGAGGCCGCTGATGTTCTAATGCAGGCGATGTTATGGGAGAGTTGGTCCCACGGGTTTTAGATGAATAGATATACCTAATCTATAACACTGGCATTCTCAATGTGAAAAAATATATATTAATTCTGTATATCCTCATTTACATATGTTAATATTTTGTTTATAATATTAAAACCAATATTTTTTCCTCTAAAATGTAGCTAGATCATAAAACTAATTCAAATTCTGGCTGGTTTATTTATTCCGATAGGCTCATATTATATAAATCAGATTTAAAGAATAATTATAATTAGGCTAATAATTATAGTCAGCCATAATTTTTTATAATAATTGACTTTACAAGGTACTTTCACAAATGCCACACAGTGGGCCACTTAATAGTCACCTTTTCACCTATCACATTTTTCTCCTAACAAAATCTCTGTGAGATACGTAAGCTTCTAAAAGAAGCTCTAGGCTTCTATCGGGCTCATTCCCCTTCCCTGTGTTTCCAAGATGGATGCTGACCTGGATTGGCCAAACTCCAGGATAGTATAACATGGCACAGACTGAGAGGCTGGGAATGTTAATGGAGTAAGCAGATCAAAGTATACCCACTGACTACTCTTCTCTTCACCTGTGTGGTAATGGAACTGGGCCGAGGGAATGCTGGGAGACACTTGGTGTAAGCAGCTGGGCCACCACCACGCTAGCTTCAGGTTTGAACTGCTTTCCTCCTTTCCTCAGGCAAACATGCTTTTGGTTGTAATAGGACTTAGCTGTATAATCTGTCCAGGTAAAAGTTCTCCAATAGGAGTTCTGCTTTGTGGTGTGAGCCAGACTTCCAATTGGTGACAACATATTTTTATGGCTTGTCTGTACCAGAAATTCACAAGAAAAGAAGAATTTCTAGAAGCTATATTTTAAAGAGGTTTCTACCACTATGAGTATATGTCCAGACAATTTCCTATCTCCATGAAAAGAGAATTCCTAGGGCTTTTCCCTATACAGTTGACCCATGAACGATGGGGGAGTTAGGGGTGCCAACTTCCATACAATCAAAATCCACGTATAACTTTTGACTTTCCCAAAACTTAATTACTAATAGCCTACTATTGACTGGAAGCCTTATTGATAACATAAAGTTGGTTAACACGTTTTGATGTTTTGTATGATATATATACATGTGTGTGTGTATATACATCTATATATGTATATTTATATAATGCTGTATTCTTACAATAAAGCTAGAGAAAACACTATTAAGAAAAATCATAAGAGAAAATACATTTACAGTATTTAAATCCACATATATGTGGACCTGTGCAGTTCAAACCGTGTTGTTCGAAAGTCAACTGTAATTCCTTTTCTAAATGAGAAGAGCAGGCTTGAGTTACATTTTTATCTTTATATTTTACTCATCTCATATTCTGATGATATAAGGGACTTTAAGCAAGGTCTCTATCATTCTGTTCATGATAGACTTATTTAAACAATTGAGAGAACACACACTAACACTTCTACAATCATAATTCACAGACTTCCCCATCCTTTGTTCATGTAAATTAGCCACACAAATCAATTTTGTGTGGTACCTGCTCATAATTTCACAAGTTTTATGTAAAATAATGGTATTACTAAAGAAAACGCCAAAGATCTTCCACTGAAATAATTTGGGCAAATAAAAGAATGGGAACTCATGAAAATATTTAGACAGAAAATAGATTCAAGTAAACAAACATTTAACAATTTAAGAAGTAACCAATTGATAATTTTACTAAGTAGCTGGTAGGAAATTATGGATTTGTGAAGGGGTTCATTATTCCCTGACCAACAACTGTTTACCATAATTCATATAAATATCTGAAAAGATAAATTGTGCATATTATCATCTTGAGGGCACAAAAAATTTATCTGTTTTTCGCCCCCATAAAGTTAATATTACTTCCTTTATTCATTTTATTTTTTCTTCATTATTTCTAACAAAGCGTAGAGGGGTAATTTTTTAAATTAATTTTTTAATTAAATTTATAGGGGTGACTTTGGTCAATAAATTATATAGGTTTCAAGTATACAATTCAATAACACATCACCTGTATACTGCATTATGTGTTCACAACCCAAAGTCAAATCTTGACCTCCTTTATCCTTATTTACCTCTCTCCTCCACTTTTACTCTGGTAACCACTAAACTGTTGTCTGTGTCTATGAGGTTTTGTTTGTTTATCTTGTTTGTTTGTTGCTTTCAGTTTTATATCCCCCATATAAGTGAAATCATACCGTTTCCAACTTTTTCTGTTTGACTTATTTCGCTTAGCACAATAATCTCAAGGTCCATCCATGTTGTCACAAATGGTAGTATTTCATCTTTTCTAAAATCCCAAAGACATTTTTTGAGGAAATAGAACAAAAAGTCAACAGATTTGTATGGAATGACAAAAGCTTGAATACCAAAGTAATCCTGAGAAAAAAGAACAAGGCCGTAAGTATCACAGAACCTAATTTTTAATTATACTACAAAGCGACAATAATCAAAACAGCATGATATTGGCAAGAAAACAAACACACAGACCAATAGAACAAAAGCGAGAGCCCAGAAATAAACTCACATATATATGGGCAAATAATTTTCAACAAAGTAGCCAAAAACATACAATGGAGAAAAGAAGGCCTCTTCAATAAATGGTGCTGGGAAAATTGGAAAGTCACAAGCAAAAGAATAAACCTAGACTGCTATTTGTCATCATACACCAAAATTAACTTAAAATGGATCAATGACCTAAATAAGACATGAAACAATAAACTGCATGGAAGAAAACATAGATACTAAATTCAAGGACCTTGTTTTAGAGAGGATTTTATGAATTGGACCTCGAAGGCAAAGTAAGTAAAAGCTAAAATACATGAATGGGACTATATCAAACTAAAAAGCTTCTACAAAGCAAAAGAAACCATCAATAAAACAAAGAGACAGCCTTCTGAATGGGAGAAGATATTTGCAAACAATGCCTTCAATAAGGGGCTAATATCTAAAACATACGAAGAACTCATATAACTCAAAAATAAAAAAACAAACAATCCAATTTATCCAATTTAAAAATGGCCAGAGGACCTGATAAGACACTTCACCCAAGAAGAGGTACAAATAACCAACACAGATGCTCAGCTTCACTTAGCTATTAGGAAATACAAACCAAAACTGTGATGAGACACTACCTCACACCTGTTAGAATGGCTATTATCAACAGGACAAGTGATAATAAGTGTTGGAGAGGTTGTGGGGCAAAAGGAACTCTCATACACCGCTGGTGGGAATGTAAATTGGTATAGCCACTATGGAAAATGGTATGGAATTTCCTCAAAAACTTAAGAATAGAATTAGCATATGACCCAGCAATCTCTCTTCTGTATATCTACCCCAAAATTTTGAAAACATTTATCCATAAAGATACATGCATCCCAGTGTTCATTGTAGCATTATTCACAGTGGCCAAGACATAGAAATAAATGAAGAGCCTTTCGATAGATGATTGAATAAAGAAAATGTGGTACATATAAACAATGGAATATTACCCAGCCATAAGAAAAGGGATAACTTTTTTTTAAGCCAAAGAGACCCAAGTTCAATTCCACAGGGTTACTTATTAAATGTTCGACCCTGAACAAATTGCTTAATTTCTCAGATTTCCTCATCTATACAATGGGAATACTTGAGAATACTACTTACAAATAAGTTTGTTGAGACAATTAAAAAAGCAAATACCCACTAAAGATGCTCAACAAGGGTTGGGTCTCTCCCACCTGTAAGGCATTGTACAAGGCATAAAGAACCTACAAAGATATTTAAGGAATGCTCACTAACTTTAAATAACCTAGTTTAGTAAGAGATTGTATTCAAATAATAACTCATTATTTTCAAATAATATTATTGGAACCATAACATAAAATTGAATTAGGCTGTCCCTTCAAGCATGTCTGCCCCTTTTGTCACTGACTTCTTTTTTGCCTCAGCCCATATCGTAGAACTGAGACCATTTTTCTTGATTAAGAAATCCATGTTACCCTGGGTAACAGTCACCATACATTATACTAATGTATACTAATATACATTATCTCAAGTATGTGTTCTTTGTTGATTAGGAAACATAAAGAAACTAACTGAACAGAAATATTTGTTGGAGATCGTATTTTTTAAATTATTTGGTCAAGAAATAATAGGTAAATCAATAAATTTTGGCTGTATGGATGAATATTTGCTTTGTTCCCAACACTCTACTAGAGGTTGACTATGTGTTTTCTAAGTTAATCCTCCACACTATCCTGATAGTGAAATAAAAACACCATTTTATACCAAAAACTGAGGTTGAGATGTTTACTGATTTGCAAACATACTTACTAAGAGACTGAGCTGGAATTTATTTCAGATCTATATCACTCCATCCTGTACTATCTACTTTAGCATCCTTTCTCCTTGTATGAGGCTGAATTAATTACAGATTTAAAAAAAAAATTATTGATGATGCATTAGTTACACTCCTTTATGACCTCCTGACCAGAGAATAATGATAATGGACTGAGCATCCCCACTTAGGAAATAAAGTAATTAGAGTAACATCCATAATAATCATCATCAATATTTTCAACTTTTGTACAGTTCCTTAAAGTTTACACATACTTTACACATTTGTTTTAGAAATGTTCAGTGACTTGTCCAGTGTCACATGATAAGTGACAGGGCCAGATTTTTCTGTGATTCTGAAGCCCCTCCATGAAATAATTCTTTATCTCCCAAAAAAAGTGCTAGGAGTGTTAAAGAAGCAAGTACCTTGGCTGGATATTGTTTGATTTTTTTTTACGAACTAAAGGACAATTCTCTGAATTGTCTTCATCTGTTCCACTCCACTCTGATAGCCCAGTGACACAAGAAGGAAAGTAATTCCCCCACAATGAAGGCTGGCCATAATTTTTGGAAATGGCAGCAGACACTGGTAAGGTTTACTTCCTCGATATTTGATTGAACATAGGGCTTTCCAGCAATTCATTACATTATATTCTCTCTTTTGATACCAACAAACATTTCAAAGGAACTATAAAATATTAAATCTGGAGAATGTTTAGAAAACATATTTAATCTTATCTAACCATTTTGCAGATGAAGAATATGAGATATAAGAACTGACTTTCCCAAGGAAAAGTCAAGATTAAGTCAAATTAATGGGAAAGCCTAGGTTAAGAATGACGTTTATTTCTTCCTCCCTCCTTGCCTTCCTTCCTTCTTCAATAATTGGTATCTGTCAAATCAGGGTAGGATTCAAAGGATAAAAATTATTGTTCTATATATTGTGTGTGTGTGTGTGTGTGTGTGTGTGTGTGTGTGTGTGTTTTCTCCAAACAGGGTCCTTGCCACTGAAGATACAAAATTAACCCTCCAGAAATTCACTATTATTGGGAAACAAAATTATTAAAAAATAGTCACCCCAAAAAAGCAGTTACAGGTGTCATGATAGTAATATTTTCAAGACAGAATATCCCTCCTTAGAGCCCAAACAACTTGTTGGTGCCTTCTGTTTATTAGTCTACAGCTTGTTTCATCCCTCCAGATTGATTCTTATTGCCTTGTCAATTGCAAACCTCCTAGGAGACCAGACTAGATGACATTGTAACCTAGAGCAAACCTTAGGGACCAGCCGCTATAGCCACAACTATGACACTTTCCTTCCATTAACCCTGACTGAGTTCTAAAGATGGAACATTTTGGTTTACAATTCCCTAAACACCTCTTGAGTTCAGCTTGCCTCAAGAAGGACCGTACATCAGAATTACACTTTTCTAGCTTCAGTGACTTATATTCTGGTTAGTTCCAGGGGATTCAGTTTTCAAGCACCAACCCCTGTTCTTAAAAGCCACTATTTCAAATATTCAGGAAGTTCCATTTGTTTGTTTTTTAACTTAGTGGAAGAAAGTAAATGGAAATGACTTTCCACTTAAGAGGAAGGAGATTTGACTTTGAGTGGTGAATGCACAATGCAATATACAGATGATGTATTATAGAACTGTACACTAGAAACCTATATAATTTTACTAGCCAATGTCCCCTCCAATAAATTTAATAAAATTTAAAAAGTAGTATAGAAGCTGGATTATAATTAGTACAATTAGTGAGTAACTTTGTTTGGGGGACAGCGAATTCACCCACATCATCCAACATTTGTAGCTGATATGGGCTACTAGTAACCATTTTTGCATTTAGCAAACGGTTTAGGGTAGGGGATTATTTAAAAGTTTAACTAACATGTTCTTTCCTTCTTCTCAAAATAACAAATCTGTAATACCGAAAAGTATATAAATTTTACAAAGAACAGGTATACACCAAATTAGAGCAAGTTATCAACCAATATTTTTATCTTTTTAATGAATTTATTGGCGTGGTATTGGTTAATAAGATTATATAGGTTTCAAGTGATAATTTAATAATACGTATGTATGTTGCATTGTGTGTTCACCATCCAAAGCCAAATTTCCTTCCATTACCATATATTTGACTCCCTTTACCCCTTCCTACCTCCCCTCTACCCTCTTTTCCCCCTGGTAACCATTAAACTGTTGTCTGTGTCTATGAGTTTTTGTTTCTCTCATTCGTTTGTTGCTTTTAGTTTTATATCTCATATATGAATGAAATCATATGGTTGTCAATCTTTTCTGTCGTTTTATATCCCATATATGAGTGAAATTATATGGTTGTCAATCTTTTCTGTCTGCTTTATTTTACTTAGCACAATAATCTCAAGATTCAACCATGTTGTCACAAATGGCTGTATTTCATCTTTTCTTATGGCTGAATAATATTCCATTGTATATATGTACCACATCTTCTTTATCCAGTCATCTATCAAAGGGCACTTCGGTTGTTTCCATGTCTTGACAACCATGAAAAATGTTGCAATGAACTTTGGGGTGTATATATATCTTTATGGATGTTTTTAAATGTTTTGGGTAGATACCCACAAGAGGGATTGCTAAGTCATATGCTAATTCTATTCTAATTTTTTGAAGACTCTTTATACTCTTTTCCATAGTATTAGCCAATATTTTTAAAGAAATAGTGGACATAATGGCACAATTATGGTCAATCACAAAACTCATTAAATATGCATAAAATATTATATATGTCTGTATATCTATCTCCAGCTAAGCCGATCTTAACATCCTGACTGTTGTACACACTTGGACCATTTATTTCCATGAAGAGTAAGATTCTATCAGGTTTCCATCATTGACATTTTTAATCACACGCTAGCTCTGGTTTCCTAAATACTCAACATACTAAAGGCTTATGCCACATCTAATAATAGTCACTTAGATCTAAGAATGAAGTTTCTGGTTTAAATCAAAACACCATTTCATACCTGACAAAAAGAGAAACAAATTAAAAAAAAATAGGTCAGTGGTATTTCTAATTCTAATCTGCTTTTGCCATGTACTAATCTTTTCATCATCTTGAGTAAGACCAAGTTATTGATGAAATGTGTGAACATTTTGGAAGAGTTGTTTTAGGTAATATGCAAAAAACATCCTTGATAAATATTTCTTCTTAATCATTGAATCATTTATTCAGTACATAATTCTCTAATAATTGCTTTGCCCCATTCACCATACAACTTTTGAGCATGCCAAGATGTGTAAGACTTGTCCTCTCTTTCAGAGACATGCAAACAAAAAATTAGATGCTGGTTGCCTGAATAATAGCATGGACAAAAACAAACTAACATGACATCACAAAAGAAAAATAATAAGTGGCTTTGATGTGGGGGAATCAGGAAAGCCTGAAAGGAGAGGTGACATTTGAGGACTGAATAGGAGTCTTTTAGGTGTACGTGTGAGGGAGAACAAGAGGAGGGAGATGCAAAGTGGAAAGTCTGGAGAACTCTAGTGGGTTTAATGATCCACAGGCTGCTCAATTATGATTGAAAAGGAGAGCAGGAGTGGAGGGATACAGCTAATGCTATCGCTATTCATACGCACTAGTATCTATTGCTTATATGCAGTTCTTCAGGTAAAGAAGCCATCCTTATAAATTAAACCGATACTACTTATGGTAAAGATGACTGGCTTCTTCCAAACTGGAAAAAAGTCCCCGCCTTTCCTTCTCCTGCTCTACATTATAACTCATCCTTCTCCTGCCAGTCCTCTCTCCCTACAGAAGCCCCCAAGTCCCTTCCACAGTACTTGTTATGCAGAAGGCTGAATACTGAAAAGTTATTCAAATAGCATACCACAAGCTAGCTATTCCAAGCATATCTATTGACTGAAGAGATTTGCATTATGAACTAAGTCAGTGCAAAAAGACAATGGTAAATAGCAGCAAAAACAAAGAAACAGATCATTTAAATAAAGGAAAGGCACTAACACCACTGTGTATCTATTTCTCCTCAGTTGAAATTTACCCTGGAGAAACTAATATGAACTGGTATGAAAATATTACTTTCATTGTTTAAATGAAATCCAATGAAATGGAATGCTAATTCTGTATCTCTGATAGTCAAACAGGAAAACGAGAGATGCATTCAACTAAACTACATCCACTTTTTGCTACACACACACACAGTATAATTCTGGAAATATAAAGATAAACAAGACATCGTCATTGCTCTCAAGGATGTAACAATTCTGCAAAGGACACAAATAAGTAACTGCAATGCAAATTGATAAAGTGTACAAAGGATGGATATACAAAATGTCATGGAAGGACGGAAGAGAAAGGAATCATCCTCTTGTATTTGGCTGATATTGCATGGAGGGAGAAGATAATTAGCCATGAAAACTTGAGAGGTTACATTCAAGCCAGAAGGTTAATAAATGGAAATGTGGACGGGGGCTGCGGATGATCTAGGAGATGGAGTGCCCTTTTAGGAAGAGGGAATAACGTACAAAGTCTCAAGAACATGACCATCGCAATTATTTCTGTATGGAGACAGAAAAGAAGTATCAGTGAGGGCTCCTGTTAAGTTATAAGGAAGTAGTGACAGGAATTTAAGCTGAAAATATTGCATGGAGCTAGTTTGCAAAGAGCCTGCTTGCCACAAGAAAGTTGTATCATATCGGATGCTTTAAATAATCAGTTTGCTTTTCAAGAAGAAAAGTCAGGACAAGGTAAGACAAAGGGATTTTAGTTAGGGAGACCTGGGAAGAAGTTATTTCAACAATTTGGGATGAGAGATTCTACAACCCAAATCAGGATCTATATTGACTAATTTTTATAATTTAGTCAAAAAACAACTAAAGAACATTTAATAATGATGTAGGGCTAAGCCTTTCTCCTAGATTAAAGCACTTTTTTTTTTTTTTAAGTAGAAGCATTAAGAAGCTCCACAGAGATCTTGCTTTCAGGAATATCAATATATTCTTATGAATTTGAACAGTGCCCAGGAAACAGCAAGTGCTTAATATTATATGGAATATGTTTGAATGAATGAATGAACAAATAATGAAATTTTATTTGGCATCTGACTTAAATCAGGTTCCCCAATAACTAGACTTTGAGCAGAGATTAGAGTACAGAAGGTGTTTGGGGAAGGTGTCTCAGAAAGGACACTTGTAAGGGGACGAGAAAAGCAAGACTGAGCAGAGGGAGAAGATAAACCACAAAGCCTCAGTCAAACCTAGGGTGAGCTCTGCATGGCTCCTGAACTCCTTATTGGATGAGGACCATCCACTTAGCTGAGGGAAGTTCCCAGAGATGGATTTAGCTATCTATGTCCACATGCTACTTGGATACTTTCCCCAGTCTCCCTAGGCATTCATTTCCTAGTACAGAAATTGAACATAATGTAGTGCTTGTCTCAGAGGAATTCCTAAGGATTAAATATTTCATGGTGCACAGCACATAGTAAGCACTCACTAAATGATTAAATGTAAGTATTATTTAGGAAGCCCTTGAATTATAAGAGTGATTTTCCCCCCATTCCTTTCTCAATAAGTTTCCAATAAGTTATTTTGGGGAAGTAAACTTTCAAAGTCTAAACTATCAGAAGTCAAAGTTCCTTAGTCAAAGTTTCTTCTATACAGTCACATCCCAAATGTTTCCTAGCGTGAAAAAAATAAATATGAATTAATGGTTGCAGAGAAAGGGTTAATTTCCCTGATGAGCATGGTTCTCCTTCAAGTGAACGAAAAATAAATATGAATTAATGGTTGCAGAGAAAGGGTTAATTTCCCTGATGAGCATGGTTCTCCTTCAAGTGAACGAAAAATAAATATGAATTAATGGTTGCAGAGAAAGGGTTAATTTCCCTGATGAGCATGGTTCTCCTTCAAGTGTGCCATGGGAGGACCTATATTTCCACACCATCAGTGTTACTTTAGAAATTTTTTAAACTAATAATAAGAGCACTTACCAGACCTGTGAGTTTAGAGATGTTCTTAATCTCACAGAAGCTAAATTTCTTCACTAACAGTGGGACCTTCCTTAAAAGGATATTTGAAGAGTACATGAAAGAGTACCCACAAGGAAAGGGCCAAGCAAACTGTGAGGGAGCACTAGCTAGTTAAGGGCTTCAAATTCCAAATTATAATTTCCTTTTTTTTCTTGGTCTCTGTTAGTTTCCAAGGTCCCAATTCTAGCACATAGTTAGTCTTCCCACTGAGTTGTGTGGGTTGATACCGTCGTGATCCAAAATGAAACAAAGTAACATGAAACTTCTTTACCTTATAAAGAAGAGTTTTTTAACAACAACAAAAAAAAGACACAAAATTTGTATACATTATATGAAAATAGATGTATTGTGCTGTATTATCAATAGATGAAATGACATCCCAAATCATTGGTTTTGCCGTGTCAACTTCCTGGGATCCTAACTTTGTGCTACTATAGAGTTGTACAGCGCTTGAAGGCAGGAGTTATAGCATCGGACAACCTACATTTGAAACCTAGTTCTGCCACTTTACTAGCTTTGCGAAGAATTATTTAAGGTTCTCTAAGCCTCAGTTACCTTGTTTGCAAAGTGGGTATGAATCGTAGCATCAAATTCATTAGATTTTGTGATGAACAAATAAAATAATGCATGTAATGTACTTAGTGCCACAATTGGAATTTGATAACTCTTATCAGTATAAGCAGCCACGATTTTTGAACACTGTATTAGTTTGCTAGGGCCGCTAGAACAAAGTATCACAAACTGGGTGGCTTAAACAAGAAAAATGTATTTTCTTACAGTTCTGGAGACTAGAAGTCCAAGATCAAGGCTTGGTTTCCCCTGAGGTCTCTCTCCTTGGCTTACAGATGCCTTCTCACTGTGTCCTCCATGGCCTTTCATTTGTGTGTGTGCATCCCTGGTGTTTCTTCCTCTTCTTATAAGGTCACCAGTCATATTGGGTTAAGGCCCCATTGAAATGGCCTCATTGTAACTTAATCACCTCTTTAACGACCTTAGCTCCAAATAGAGTTATATTCTGAAGTACTGGGGGTTGAGACTTTAACATACGAATTTTGGAGGGTACAAAATTCAGCCCTTAACAACCACCTTCTATTTGTTATATACTATGTGTCAGACACAATGCCAGAAACTACCTTCTTCTGGACTTGCCCCAAGTGTGTTCTTAGCTTTACTTCATAAATCTTTTTACTCTTTAGTCAGGTCCTTCAGCAACTTATATATCTTTATATTTTTTTTTTGAAAATACAAAGATTTTTACCAATTATTTTATACATGCAATGTATGTTCATTATAAAATACTCACGCAATACAAAAATGTATAAAAATAAAAGTAAACCTACTGATTATCTCACTACAAAAAAAAATAACCACTGTTTCTAATTTTATACGTGGCTATTTTTTTCTTTTTCTGTTCACACATACACAAACTTGTTATTTTCCAATACTGGAATTAAACTCTGCCTCTACCCATATTTTTCACTTAAAATATTTTAGACTTTTTTTCATGTCAAGAAGCATAATTCTATATCACAACTTTAACACTTCATAATATTCCATGCTAACTCTGTCTTCCAACATTAACTTGTTGACAAATTTTTTGCTATTATAAAAAAAAGCTCAATGAACATCCTTGCTAAAAGTATCTTTGTCCTCCTGATCACTTCTTTCATACTTTCTTGGATAAAGTATAATAAAAAATACTTAGATTTTTTGATACATATTTCCAGATTGCCCTACAGAAAGATGTTCTAATTATACTTTTTCTAAGTGCTAATAGATTAATATAATTGCCAGGAAGCATGCTGATCTTGCATCAAACCTATTCTACCCACTGTGTCCCCCAACCATAACCTCCCTTTTGAGAAGCCATATAATATTAATCGAACCAATATAACATGACCCTTTCTTCTCAGAGTGAAAAGGCTTAAACAGATGATACCATTTGCAAGTAACACATGGAAACATATATCCAAGTACTATATTGCATGCAGTACAGATGCTAAGCACCCTGTGTTACTTGCAAATTATATCATCTGCTTTTAGTCCCCAATCAGGGTGGAAATGAAACAGATCCATGAGTTGTAATGTGTTTAATGTATTATACTAAAGGAATATTTATTCTTCTGGCTCAACTTTAGAGAAACTAATGCAAAAACAACCCTCACCAACCACTCTCTACCTTCGCCTGGTGCCATGATTATCTCACTCACTGAACAGCAGCCACATTTTCTTCATGTTTCTCTAGTATCAAGCTCACGTCTGACCAAAAGGCTTTCTACTTGCTCTCTCTCATGCACATACTCTTCCCCTACGTCACCCCAATGGTTTCTTCTCACTCTTTGGGAGTCAATGTCATTCATCTCACTCATGACAACCTCAGAAAGGCCTTCGCTGATAGCTCAATAAAAGGCACTTTCACTCCACTCCATTAACCTTCTATTACAGTCGTCATTCTTTTTTTCATAGCACATACCATGGGTGAGCATTATCTCACTTAGTTTGTACTCATTTCCTATTGGCCTCTACACAACAGAATGTAAGCTCCATGAGGACAGTAAGCTTGGCTGTTTCATCCATTACTTTGTAGAATCCTATCTAACGCATTCCAGATTTCTTAGACTAAGACATATTTTTTTCACATTTAAACATCAAGGTATGTGTTACACTTAGTGTCATTCAGACTGCAATCAGATATAATTGGCATTGCCTGCACATGTTCCAACTTGGTCACAGGTGCTCATATTGTCATCTCTTTATTGGAGTTTGCATACTGTTGAAGCTACATGTATAGAGTTTAATTACTACATAAAATATCTTTGAAAATATTATGTTATGATTGAGCATTGAACTGAGAGACTGAATACACAGAAAGCCATAGAAACAGAGCACCAAAACAGAGCATATGTTTCATATTAGTCAAACAAATCACTGTAGCAAGAGGAATGACCACATTTCATATTTTCCTTCAAAACAAAAAGAGGTACTTTTTTGTTTAGGGGTGTAAAAAAAGGAAGATTTGACAAAGAAGATTAAGTTGTGTTAGATTTTGTTACTAGGATATATGTAAAAGCTGTGCCCATTACCTGCCAAACAAAAGATTCAAAAATCATAAACATTTATACCCCTAATAATAGAGCTTCACAATATATGAAGGAAAAAGAAAAAAGAACTTCAAGTAAAAATGGGTAAATCCACAACAATAGTCAAATATAATTGAAGAAAAAGCAGACAGAACATCAATAAGGATATAGAAGACTTGAAAATAACAAACAAATTTGACTTAATTGGCATTTTAGAACACCACTCCCAACAACAGCAGAATACATCATCTTTTCAAGTGCACGTGGAATATCTACAAAGATAGAGCATATTTGGGGCCATAAAATATCTCAATAAATGTAAAAAAAATTCAGGTTATACATAGTATATTCTCTGAACACAATGAAATTAAAATAAAAATCAATAATAGAAATATCTCTGGAAAATCCTCAAATATTTAGAAATGAAATAACACCCTTACAAATAACCCATAACTCAAAGAAAAACAGAAAAATTAAAGTTTTTCAATTGAATGAAAATGAAAACACAAAACACCAAAATTTGAGGGATGCTTCTAAAGCAATAGACTTTAGAGTACTGTTTAATAAGAAGAAAAAGGAGAAGGAAGGCTCAAACCAGTGATCTCAGCATCCATCTGGAGAAATGAGAAGATCAAATTAAACCCAAAGTTAGCAAAAGAAAGGAAATAATTAAGATTAAAGTGGAATTCAATTAAAATTAAAAAAGAAAAGCAAGAGAGAAAATCAATAAAACCAAAATCAGGTTGTTTGGGAAAACTAAAAATATTAACCTTAATAAACCTCTACCAAGATTTTTTCACAAAGAAAGAAAGAGAGAGAGAGAGAAAACAAATTACCAATATCAGGAATGAGACTACAGATTCTAAAGATAAGAAAATGTTATAAGTAATAATATGTCAATAAATTAACAACTTAGATGAAATGAACAAATTCCTTAAAAAACACAAAGTACCAAAGCTCACTCAAGAAGAAATAAATAAACAGAGCAATCTATATCTATTAAGTAAACTGTATTTGAAGTTAAAAACCTTCCCACAAAATTCAAGGCCCAGATAGCTTCGCTGGCAAAATCTGAAAAATATTTAACAAAGAAATTAACCAATTCTACACAAACTCTTGCAAAAATTTGGAAATGAGAGAATGCTTTCCAACCCATTATATGAGGCTAGTATTATCTTAATATCAAAATCAAAGATATTATAGGAAAAGAAAATTATAGACCAATAACTCTCAAGATAATAAATCAAAAATTCTAAGCAAAATTTTAGCAAAATAATTCCAACATTATACAATAAGGATAATATATCATGGCCAACTATAGTTTCAGCTCGAAATGCATAGTTGGTTAAACATTCAAAAATCAATGTAATTCTCCATATTAACACACACGCAAAAAAAAATATTGATATCTCAGTAGATATAGAAAATACATTTGACAAAATTCAACATTAATTCCTGACTTAAAAAAAAAAACTCTCAGCAAACTACAAATAGCAGGAACATTCTCAACCCAATAAAGGCATCTACATAAAACTTATAGCTACCATCAATCATAATGGTAAAAGACTGAATATTTCCCCCCTAAAAATAGAAATAAAACAGGGATGTCCATTGCCACTGGTTCTGTTCAGCATTATACTAGAGATTCTGAGAGTCTGGCCAGGGCAATAAGGCAAGGAAAACAAATAAAGCTCATCCAGTTTGGAAAAAAGTAAAACAGTCTTTATTCACAGATGACATGCTTGTTTATATAATGAAAACATGATGGAATGTACAATAAAGCAACTAGAACTAGTAAGTGAGTCTAGAAAGGTTGCAGGATATAAGATCAACATACAAAATCAATTATATTTCTATTTACCAGCAACAAGCAATTGGAAGTCAAAATTTTTAAATGTACCATTTAGTATCAGAAGTATTAGAGACAAATCTGATAAAATATGTGCAAAGCCTGAACACAGGAAACTATATATAAAACATTGTTGAGATAAACTGAAGACCTAAAGAAATAAAGAGATAAATTATTTGAGTCAAAAGACTCATTATCATCAAAATATCAGTTCTCCCCAAACTGATCTATAAATTTAAAGCACACAGTCAAACTCCAAGTAAAAATATTTTGTAGAAATTGACAAACTTTTTTAACACTCTTAGAGAAATACCTTAAAGGCTGGAGTATCCAAAACAACTTTGAAAAAGAAGAACAAAGTTAGAGGACTAACATTACTACTACAAAGCTAGAGTAATCAAAAAAATGAGCATTTGCCATAAAGATAAACAAAGAGATCAATATAACAGAATAAAGTGTTCAGAAATTAGACTCAACTAATGAACAACTAATTTTCAACAAAGGTGCAAAGACAAGTCAGTGGAGAAAGAATAATCTTTTAAACAAATGGTGATGCAACAATTGGATGTCTATATGTTAAAAAGAAATAATTTTGATACTTCATACCATTATAAAAATTAACTCAAAATGGGTCATAGATTTAATGAAAACCTTGTAAATTATAAACTTTTGGAAGAAAACATAGCAGAAAGTCTTTGTGACTTGGATTAGGAAAACTTTTCTTAGATATAACACCAAAATGATGATCCATTAAAAAAATGATAAATTGGACTTTGTTAGCATTCTCCAGAGAAAGAGAACCAATAGGTATATATATATATAGAGAGAGAGAGAGAGAGAGAAAGAGATTTATTAGAAGGAACTGGCTCACACAATAATGGAGGCTAAGAAGTCTCAAGATCTACAGTCTGCAGGCTGGAGACCCAGAAAAGCCAATGTGTAGTTTGCGTCTGAATCCGAAGGCCTGAGAACCAGGAAAGCTGTTGGCGTAAATTCCAGTCTGAAAGCTGATGGGCTCGAGACTAAAGAGCCAATGTTTCTGTTTGAGTCCAAAATCAGAAATAAGTGATGTCCTAGCTCAAAGCAGTAGAGGAGGAGTTCCCGCCCACTCACGACGAGGCGGCTTTCCACTGACTGGATAATGGCCACCCACATTAGGGATAACAGTGCTATCTGCTCCACTCAGCCTACTGATTCAAATGTTAACCTCATCCGAAAACATCCTCACAGACACACCCGAAGTAATGTTTGTCCAAATATCTGTGCATCCAGTTGCCCAGTTGGGTGACACATAAAATTGACCATCGCAGACTTCACCAAAATTTAAAATTCCTCCTCCTTGAAAGACACTCTTAAGCAAAAGACAAGCAAAAGACTGGGAGGAAACATTTGCAAAACACATACAGTTGTCCCCCTTACCCAGTTTCACTTTCTGCAGTTTCAGTTACCCATAGTCAACTGTGGTCCAAAAAATATTAAAATGGAAAACTTCAGAAATAAACAATTCATAAGTTTTAAATTGTGCGCCATTCAGAGTGGCGTGATGAAATCTCGCGACGTCCTGCTCTGTCCTTCCTCGGACGTGAATCACGCCTTTGCAACTTCACACTATAGACGTTCCTCACTGTTAGTCACTTAATAGATAGGCATCTTGGTTATTGGATCGAGTATTGCATATCTCAGCGCTTATGTTCAAGTAATCCTTATTTTACTTAATTATGGCCCCAAAGCACAATAGTAGTGACGCTGGCAATTCGTGTATGCCAAAGAGCAGCCTTACAGTGAAAAGCCAAAAAGTGAAAAGGTGAAAGTTCTAGACTTAATAAAGAAAGAGAAAAACTTGTATGCTGAGGTTGCTAAAATCTGTGGTAAGAATGAACCTTCTACCATGAAATTGTGAAGAAGAAAAGAGAAAATCGTGCTAGTTTTGCTGTCACACTTCAAACAGCAAAAGTTATTGCCACGATGCATGTTAAGTACTTAGTTAAGATGGAAAAGGCATTAAATTTGTGGGTGGAAGACATGAAAAGAAAAAGTGTTCTGATTGACAGTAATGATTTTAGCCAGAAAGCATTGCATCTATATGAGGATTCTGGCAAGAGATTCCCCTGAAATAAGTTAACACCAAGCCATTTACACCAAACAAGTAACACCAAGAAAGTAAGAAATGGTAATACAGTTTTAAGGATAGGTTTAGATTGAAAAATATAAAAATTACTGGAAAGGCTGCGTCTGGTATCAAAAGAGCTGCTGCCACATTTCTGGCAGAGTTGAAGAAGTTGATTAGTGATCAGCACTACCTGAGGTTCCAGGTACCCACTGGGGATCTTGGAAGTTATCCCCAGTAGATAAGGTGGGACTACTGTGCCTGATAAAGGATTTGTATTGAGAATATATTAAGAACTCTCAAAATTCAACAACAAGAAACCAAACAAGTTTTTTAAATAACCAAAAGACTGAATAGACACTTCAACAAGGAAGATATATGAATGGCAAATAAGCATATGAAACAAATTTCAACATTATTAGTCATTAGGAAAATGCAAATTAAAACTATAACCACATAGCACTATACATCTATCTAAATGATTACAATTTTTTTTTAAATAACCATACCAAGTATTGGCAAGCATGTGGAGGAACTGGAATTTTCATACCCTGCTAATGGAAAAGTAAAATGGTAGGATCAGTTTGGAAACAGTTGGGCATTTTCTCTAAAAGTAAGATATGTACCTACCACATGATCTGACCATTCCTCACCTTTTACCTAAGAAAGCATATATCCATACAAAGAGTTATGCACAGATGTCCATAACAGATATATTAGTAATAGCCCCAAACTAGAAACAATCCAAAAGTCCATCAATGAGCAAATGGGTGAATAAATTGGTATATTATACAGTGAAATACTACTCAGCAATAGAAAGAAATGGATTATTAATATACACTGCAAACATAGATGAACCTTACAATCATTAAGCTGAATGAAAGAAGCTAAACCAAAAAATAATATTTATTGTACAATATCATTTATGGCAAATTATAGAAAATGTAAACTAACCTATAGTGGTAGAAAGCAGGTCAGTGGTTGCCTGAGAACATGGTGGAAGTAAGGGGGAGGTTTTGCAGGTGATAGACGTGTCCACTGTCTTGATGTGGTGATGATTTCATGGGTGTAGCGTACATCAAAACTTACTGTATACCTTAAGTATGTGTGGTTTATTGTAGGTTTTTATACCTCAATAAAGCTATTACCAAAAAAAGCATACATCTCTAATGTGACAATTGAAAAATGAGAGTAGATGAGAAAAGAAAACAGTACAGGTTAGTTCCTCCTTATTATATATAAAAATATTTTATAATGAGAAAAATCAACAATAAAAATGCATACCTATAGAGATGGACAGAGTATCTTATACAAAATATCTTCACTATATTATTGCCCAATTATATGAATTTTTCTCTTTGAAATTAAAGATCTGGTTCAGAGATTCAGAATTAAAAAAAAGTTTATAATTTCTGAATTCTGAATTTTTAAAATAAAAATATTTTAAAGTTGTAAAATTAAAATCCCATTATATATATAACTAATTGACTTTATAAAAAGTAAAAAATATGATACATGAAGCTACCCAAATATGTTTATCAATGAACTTTTGCAGATAGTTAAGAAAACATATAATCACAAAAAATTTGTGTAAAGTATATAAATTTAAAAAGCAGAAATATAATACCATATCTCAAAGGCAACTGGTCTTTGTTTAAAAACAACCGAGAACAACAGATACCAAAACATATTTAAACACATAATTCAAATCATAATCACTATGCAGTTTTGTATTATATTTTTTTCTTAATATTGAATCAAAATATTTCCTCAATCACAATAGAAACTCTGCAATATATTTACTATTTGACTGTTTAATTTGGGATGCTTTTAGTAAATTCCAGGTGTTTGCCTATTGCTCTTCAAACTTCATCAAAGCTTTGACTGCTCTTGATAGTAATACAAATTGGAAAGATAGAGGCAGGATCTTAATTTCACATTCTGGATCTCACACAGCAGTGAGACTAGAGAAAGTTTCCAGTATTTTCTCTGCAATTTGAAGTCTTTTCGGGTTTAGTGTAAATAGTTGTAGGTCAACATCTCAACGACTTTTCTCTAAAACACAGAATAGAATATGTCCAAATGCTATATTTTTCGGGACTATTAAAGTTCCAATGTTATTAAGCTCAATCTTGAACTAGCCCTCTAGGGTGAATTGCAAGAAACACACTCATAAATTCTCTGTGAATTTGGTAGCATTCACTTGGATAGCTTGCATGCTTCTTGAATATTCCCAAGAGGCTAATTTCTGCTTTGGATTTTTCCCAGTATATTTATAATTACTTATAAATTTTACATATATGCAAGTCTACTTATATACATTATAAATGCAGGAAAAATTTTTTTTTTTGCAGTGTGAAATAAGAATGAAATAAGCCATGTTTTAAAAATAATTATTTTATGTATTATTAGAACAAGTAACCTTGTCATTGTCACTAAAAATAATTGCTATGATTCAAAGGTCTGGCTCTTTGGAATAGTTCAACTTATTCCAAAACTGTTTTAGTAGCCTAAATAAGGTACCTCCCACCACAGAGAAATCTTTTAAAAGGGGGAGAAAGAGCATCATCGGCTTGCAAAATAAGTCATGATACTCATTCATCAATTGCATAGGGTACACTTCATGTTTTGGATGTATCATTTTTAAATATCTTGTTAAGCGTGATGATTTCATATAAGCTTTAGTTCAGTATCTCAAGGCAAAATAAACAGATTATGGTATAATAATAATTGTGTCTATAATCCACATATCAAGTAGTTTCCTATAAAAAAAATTTTTTCAGCTGCTTCTTGTTTGACTTGATTAACTTGTTTCTAACCTCTCTGTGTATCCCAACAAGCTTATACTGGGAGTACAAGAAATGAGGCTCTATCATTGTCTCATGTTTGCTTCTCCCTTGCATTAATGATATAATTTGGAATTCATGATTTCTTTGTAGTAATTATTTTTAATTGCTTTATTGACGTATAATTGACATGCAATAAGTTGCACATATTTACAGTGTATAATTAGTTTTGACATATGTATATACTCAAGAAACCATCGCCACACTGTCTTGGTTATGCAGCTTTATATTAAGTCTTAAAATCAGGTAGGGTAAGTCCTCCAATTATATTTGTCTTTTTCAAAGGAGTTTTGCCTATTCTAAGTCCTTTGAATTTCCATATGAATTTTACAGTTGGTTTTTCTATTTCCACACACAAATAAAGGTTGTTGGGGATCTTGATTGGGATGTATTGGATCTGTAGATCAATTAGGAGATAATTTACATATTAGCAATTTTTAGTCTTCTTTACAAAATTTCTATTTTCCTATCAAGTATTAGGAGAGATGTATTAAAATCTATAACTAAAATCGTGTATTTGTCTCTTTACTGCAGTTCTATCAATTTCTAGTATCATGTATTTTAAAGATCTGTAATTAGGTGCATAAACATTTAAAATTATTATGTCCTCTTGATAAACTGACCCTTTTATCATTATAAAATCACCTTTTGTCCCTGGTAAGATTTTATCTCTAATCAACTTTATCTGATTTTAAAATAGTCATTCCAGATTTCTGATCGGTGTTAGCATGGTATATGTTTCCATTCTTTTAACCTGTTACTTTTTACTTAAGGTACATTTCTTACAGGCAGCATACATAATGTCTTGCCTTTTTATACAATCTAAAAAACTGTGCTTTCATGATATTATTTATATGTGGGATATAAACCTAAAAGCAACAGTGGAACAGGACAAACAGACAGAGACTCATGAACATGGACTATAGACTAGTGGTTACCAGAGGGTAGGGGATGGGAGAAGAGGGAGGAGGTAGACGGGGTAAAGGGTCAAATATACGGAGGTAGGGGGAGGGTGAAGTGGGTAAAGGGGATCAAGTATATGGTAGCTGAAGGAAATTGGACTTTGGGTGGTAAACACACAATAGAACATACAGATGTGAAATTATAATGTACACCTGAAAATCATATGTATTAACCAATGTTACCCTAATAAACTTAATATAAAAAATAAAAATAAAAAATAAATAAAATAAAAACCTGTGCTTTTTACTCGATACATTTAAAGTATTTACATCTAATGCAATTATTCATATTCATTTGTTTTCTATTAGTCCTATCTTTCATGGGTTTTTTTTTTTTTTGCCTTCTTTTGTATAAACTAAATATTTTTCTGAATCTCCTTTATCTCCTTTATCTCCTTTGTTGGTTGAGTCCTAATTCCTTGCCTTTTTTATTGCTTTAGGGTTTACAGTATTCATCTTTAATTTATCAGAATCTACCTTCAAGTGATATGATACCACTTCCCAAATAGCATAAAAGCCTTTTAATAGTATACTTTCTATTCTCCGGTCCCCTTTTATGCTATTGTTGTCATATTTTTTACTTTTACATATGTTGTTCTTACATATATTGTTCTCACACTATGTTGCTCTTTCTGTTTGAACAGTCAATGACCTTTTAAAGTTATTTAAAAATAAGTTTAAAAATTCTGTATTTGTCCATAGTTACATTTCCAGTGCTGTTCAAAGTTTTCCTACAGCTCACTGATGCTCTATTCATTTTTTATTCTTTTGTGTCTTTGCTTTATTTTGTTTAGTTTGTACTGTTAAATCTTTTCATGTTTACTTTTTCTTCTGCAATGTCTAATCTGTTGTTAATCCCGTCTAGTGTATTTTTCATCTCATACATTGTGATTTTCATCTCCAGAATTTCATTTTGGGCCTGTTCTATTTCTTCTATATGCCTAATTAACTTTTAGAACACACAGAATACAATTATAATAAGTGTTTTAGTGTCCTTGTCTGATAACTCTAATATATGTCACTTCCGAGTTGGTTTTGATTAATTGATTAATTTTGTTTTCCTCATTATGGATCATATTTTCCTACTTCTTTGCCTGCTTGCTAAATTTTTATTGAATGCCAGATATTGAGAATTTACCTTGTTGGGTACAGGATGTTTTGTGTTCCCATAAATATTCTTGAGCTTTGTTCTAGAATACAGATAACTTACTCCAGATGGTTTGATCTTTTTGGACCTTTCATTAGGTAGCACTAAAGCAATGCTCTGTCCAGGGGTAATTATTTCCCACTACTGAATTAAGACCGTTCTATGTTTTCTACCCAATGTAAATTATGGTGGGCTCATCGGTGTTCCAAAATAGGTAAGACAGAAGCTAGTCCATTGGACAATCTATAGAAAATTTGGAAAATTTGGACATGCAGTCTAACTTGTCCATCTCCAGGGAAAAGCTGGGATCTGGGGTTTTTCACCTGCTTCCTCTACAGGGAGCATGAGGGAGGGGCTATGGTAATTGCTTGCAAACCTTATTCAAACCACCATCTTTGCTCTCTCACTAGTTCCCAGGTGCCTAGAATATGCCGGGTCCCATCAGCACTCTGAGAGAAGTGAGATAGAAGCAGTATC